>NW_026853548.1:0-15234 GCF_026571515.1 Ruditapes philippinarum | reverse complement strand
GAGTTATTGCCCTTTGTTACTTTTCCATTGCTTTCTTTTGTCCGGACCATAACTTGAAGACTAATGGTTGGAATTTAATATAATTTCATACAATGGTCAAGCACAGTTAGATGAAGTGCAGTGCACAAGAACCATAACTCCACCTTGACTAATTACAGAGTTATTGCCCTTTGTTACTTTTCCTTGTCCAGAGCATAACTTGAAAACTACTGATTGGAATTCAAAACAACTTCAAACAATTGTCAAGCACAATAAGGGGCAGGGCAGTGCACTAGAACCATAACTTCATCTTTACTAATTACAGAGTTATTGCCCTTTGTTACTTTTCCATTGCTTTTTTTGTCCGGAGCATAACTTGAAGACTTATGGTTGGAATTCAATATAATTTCATACAATGGTCAAGCACAGTTAGAGGAAGTGCAGTGCACAAGAACCATAACTCCATTCTGACTAATTACAGAGTTATCGCCCTTTGTTACTTTTCCTTGTCCGGACCATAACTTGAAAACTACTGGTTGGAATTCAATACAACATACACACGGTAGGGAATCACGTGACTTTTACGGTTACGCGTACAGACAATATGGCGGCCTAAAAACCTCTCTTCACATGTGTTTTTCAGGTAATTCTTTATTATATCCCTTTTACTTACATACGAGACCTGTTGCAGCCTACGCGGAATAAAGAATTGTTGCCGCCTATACCTTATTTTCCACCCCTGTGCTCATAACTTTTACAAACACTCAAAAATTCAACAGAAATTTTCAATTTGAACAATAATATTTCGGGTAACATTCACGCAAAATTTGTATTTTTTATGAATTTGATTAAACTACGTCGAGTTAGCAAAGAGAAAATGTTCATAGAATTTCTTTATTTGAAAATGTAAATGTTAGGCATATTAAATGTTGACAGGTCATTTTCTATTCCATTACATGAGAGAAAAATGATTTGGGTAACTCCCACGCATACTTTTATTGTTGATAACTCTCACGCAATATTTTATGTGCAGGCAATATCTATGCAGGTTATAGCCTAGATATTGATTGAAAAAAATCATGATTGATGCATTTAGTATCAAACTTTCATAGAATTTTGAATAATATTAAAAATACCGCCAATAGGTCCTTGATAGAAGTAACCCAGCAGGCACATCAACGGTGAACAACGTTGAAGTATGGTCAGATTTCAACGTTGAAATAACGTTAGATTTATGTTCGAATTTGAAAGTTTAAAAAACGTTGAAGTTCAACGTTGGCACAACGTTGAAGTTTCAATGTCATTTCAACATTCTTTAATATAAATATAAAGCAAAGAACTGTACGTAACATAGTTTAACAAAAAAATCAAGACACTATTAAATACTTCAGCTTTTTTATTTCAAAACTACAGTTCAAGTGTAGTTTACATTCAAACGATTTAAGAAGTCCTTTTAGTTTGACAATTAAGCTACAATCTGTTCCAATCTACCACTAGTTCTTCTTCTAGTGCTCTCTTGGTATGTCTTAAGTGTGTCATGATGGTGTTTGAATACTTCTACTGCTTCTGCAAATAAAATAAGAAGTTACTAGTTAAAATTGACTTGGTCAATCTCAAATTATATATAATTAATCAACTTAGTGATTTGTTTTATCTTAAAATGCTTATCTTCTAAGATTTACATAATAAAAAAGCATAGAAATTAAGATACAGCTGAAGTTTCATATTGACAGTAAATTATGTACAAAAAACAACAAAAACTTTTTAAAAAGAAGCTATTTAAGTCTGACCTATGATTGGTAAGAAAAACTGCTCCATCAGTTACGTCAGCATTTTCCCAAGAACAGTCCTTTCCAATTTAAATTTATGGTATACAAGTTACAGCTGTAATACTCTAAATTTCAGCCAGGACCAGGATCTAGAATATAAAATAAACTTATTATTCCCTATAAATTCACGGCAATTAAACTTAAAATTTAACACTCATCTTTATTATTTAACCTCAAACAGTTTAATCAATATTTGTTTTGAAAATGCAATGGATTTAATGTATTTTTCAAACTAATTCACATTTAATTTTACTTTCACTAAGATATAAAATTAATACAGCTAAATTGACGAATCGTCTTGGGGCGTAAATTATATGGGGCGAACAACACTTCATCTGCTTACAATAATATGATAAATAAATTTCAAAAAGGCATGGCTTGTAAAATCATAAATTGCCAAGGACATCAATAACTTCGCGTAAGGCCTACCAAACCCAAATCATTCAATTAGGTCGCGTTTTGATACAAAAGTATTAGAAGGAGGTTTTGTATTTCTGTTTTTATTAGTAAAATTACAGTTGTCATTTTTCATAATTTGCAGATATAGAAGGTTCCATCTCGGATACACACAACATAATAATGTTAAATACAGACACTAATTTGAAAAAAGTTGGTTTCATAAAAGACTAAGTGATAAAATGACTTGAATGTCTTTAAAATCTTAATATAACGAATAACATAAAATGGCATACCTGTCACGTTTCGATTTGCCACAACATTTACAAGGTCCTGTGCCGAGTAGCCAGTTTATGTGGTCATTAAGACAAATGTTGTCCAACATTATCCACAAACAATATCCGAACTGGAACCGCCCATATCTGCAAACTATGAAAAATGACAACTGTAATTGTGCTTAAACTGAAATCAACCTCCTTCTTATATTTGAGACTTGTATTTTAATTTCTGCGATTAACTCAACTATATCGAAACTTCATTTAATATACATGTGTATGTATTCTGTTTGTCCATAGGGGCTTTATTCTATCCAGGACCTTTTGGCGGTATTTTTAATATTATTCAAAATTCTCTGAACGTTTAAAATCATGATTTTGTTCAATCAATATCTAGGCTATAACCTGCATAGATATTGCTTGCCAATAAAATATTGCGTGGGAGTTATCAACAATAAAAGTACGCGTGGGAGTTACCCAAATCATTTTTCTCTCATGTATTGGAATAGAAAATGACCAGTCAACATTTAACATGCCTAACATTTACATTTTCAAATAAGGAAATTCTATGAACATTTTCTCTTTGCTAACTCGACGTAGTTTAATCAAATTCATAAAAAATACAAATTTTGCGTGAATGTTACCCGAATTATAATCGTTCACATTGAAAATTTCTGTTGAATTTTTGAGTGTTTGTAAAAGCTATGAGCACAGGAGTTGAAACTAAGGTATAGGCGGCAACAATTCTTTATTCCGCGTAGGCTGCAACAGGTCTCGTATGTAAGTAAAAGGGATATAATAAAGAATTACCTGAAAAACACATGTGAAGCGAGGTTTTTAGGCCGCCATATTGTCTACGCGTAACCGTAAAAGTCACGTGATTCCCTACCGTGATACAGGTGTCAAGCACATTAAGAAGAAGTGCAGTGCACAAGAACCATAACACCATTTTGACAAATTACAGAGTTATTGCCCTTTGATAATTTTCCTTGTCCAGAGCATAACTTTAAACTTCAAAAAACCTTCATAAAATAATCAAGCACAATAAGAGGAAGTGCAGTGCACAAAAACTATAACTCTGTCCAGAGTAATTATAGAGTTATTGCCCTTTGTTACTTTTCCATTGCTTTTTCCTTGTCCAGAGCATATCTTGAAAACTACTAGTTGGAATTCAATACTATTTCATACAATGGTCAAGTATATTGAGAGGAAGCACAGTGTACAGAAATCATAACTCTTTCTGGACTCATTTAAAAGTTTTTGCATTTTGTTATTTTTTATTGTCCAGTGCATAACTTGAAAATTAATGGTTGGAATTCAATGAAACTTTATACAATGTTCAAGGGCAGTGAGATGAAGTGCAGTGCACAAGAACCATAACTCTAATTGGACTATTTACAGTTATTGCCCTTTGTTACTTTTTTGTCCTCTGCATAACTTGAAAACTTGTAGTTGGAATTCAATACAACTTCATACAATGGTCAAGTGTAATGAGAAGAAGTGCAGTGTACAATAACCATAACTCCATCTTCAGTATTTATAGAGTTATTGCCCTTTGTTCCTTTTCCTTGTCTTTCTGGACTTATTTCAGAGTAATTCAATAAAACTTCATCAATGGCCAACAACATTGAAAGGAAATGCAACATAGAAGAACGACAACTATCTTTGATTTCCCATAACCATAACTGTATTTCAAGTGTTTTACAAGGTATTCTGTTACTAGTTACATCCTCATTTCCGAAGCAGTCTTACGGGGGTATTAATCACATTTAGTGATAGTTCTATTTTTTGTTTTGTTGTTTGTTTTTTTTTAAAGGAAAGATATTTCGTAAGCATATCTTCCCGACTCTGATAAATGTGGTGCGTAAATCGTTCTTTGCTACAAAAATTAAGTAAAATTCATCGCCGACTGTCTTAATTCCACAGATTGTCTAAATACCCAAACATTTGCTCACATGTGTGAAAACAAAATAGCATTCACAAAATAAATAAAATATTACTTCGCCATTGTTAAACAACGTGAAATCTACACATGATGACTTCTTACGAGTGGCAAAATAGAAAGAAACAAGAATCCCTAAAGAAAGCCCAACACGGCAAAATTGAAAATGTTGCAGGCTCGGTTTGATTGAGCCTGTTCATGGACGGTACTGTCAAGTGCAAACTACCGTCCACGCCCGCCAGCACCGGCTTAAGCAGAATTCAACATTTAACATGAACTGGTAAAAATTAGAATTTTGAAACATCCGCAGATGTGTTCATATGGCGGTAATTATGGAACCTTCAATGACACGTTAGTGCCATTCCATGAAAAGCGGCATATGGACCTTAAATAAAACTAGAACTCCGCGAGTCGGATGTGTCACCTTGTGAACAATATAGTTTAGGAGAAATGGCCAGGACAAAAATGATATTTGAAAATCAACAAAGGGCAATAACTCAAAAAATAAGAAACGCAGAGCAGCAGTTTCTGTGCACTGCACTTCTTATCAATAATATCTATCATCCTATGAAGTTTCAAGTCTAAAGCTTTTATAATTTATTGAGAAATGGCCTGGACAAAAATAAAGTATGAAAATTAACAAAGGGCCATAACTCAAAAATAAGAAATGCAGAGTACCAGTTCTTAAGCACTGCATTTCTTCTTAATGAGATCTATCATCCTATGAAGTTTCAAGTCCATAGCTTTTATACTTTAGGAGAAATGGCCCGGACAAAAATAAAGTATGAAAATTAACAAAGGGCAATAACTCAAAAAATAAGAAATGCAGAGTACCAGTTCTTGTGCACTGCACTTCGGGTCATTATAAGAAGCATGCATACAAAGTTTGAAGTCAATCCAACACATAATGACTGACTTATGCTCCGGACAAGCTTAAGGGACAACGACCGCCGACACCGCCGACAAAAGTAATCCCTATATGTCGCCTTTTTCAAGGCGACACAAAAAATGCGTGTGCCCTAAACGAGAAAAACCTGGGCGGAACTAAATAAAATCGAATTTTGAAAGGGGATCCGAGGTTATGGAGCCTGCATATCACAGATATAACGTCAAATCTTCAAGGATCGGAAATGTAACATCTCTGATTGAATGTACGGGGCGAAAGTTAATAATTCTCAGAGAAACGCTTGGTTTAAACGTTGTTTTTTTTTTTAATTTTAAAATCACTACTCACGTTTACTGCGGCGGTAAATCAGTCATGCATCCGTAATAATAAAATAGTTCTGATATTTTAACCCTTATACTTTTAACTACTATATCGGGAAAATTAAAAACAAAACGCATTGTTGTAAAGTACTGAATAAATGTTTAAATTATTTGGCAAAATATTGTTTTTATTTTAGAAAACTACTACGCAGCGACCAAGTGTGCATCATGGGTCTTTAACTAGAACGGTGCCGTTTGATTGTTTTAGGAACACCTTAGTGTCATTATCATGAATGTTCTTTTGTTGTTATAAATGATTAATAGTCCTTAAAATATTATTTTTAAAAAGACAAATAATGATAAACTGTCGCATAGATCATGCCTGCGTGATAACTTATGAAAACGTATTAGTACGCCCTATGAGGCTATACGCAGAAAACTACCATATAGCTGCTAGTAAATATATTGCATACATTTAACTAAGAATTCACTGAAGGTGATGAACAACAAGTTTGAAAAAATTATATTCTTGAACCATTTTCAAGAGAAAAAAACAACACTTTTTAACTACAAAAACCCGTAAGGACCCTCCTACAAAACTTCAGCACAAGAATACATTTTACATTAGCAAACTTTTAACAATACTTATATTTTCATCTCACATTATTCATCCATAAAACTTTTAACATAAAAGTATCTGTAAAAAAAACCTTATGTCTGGCAATTGATAGATCCCTGCTCTGACCTTTTATTTGAATAAGAATAAATTTAAACATGTGCTTTTTTGTTTCTGTAGTTGTTGTTTTTCTTAAACATGTCTACGGATTTGGACCTTAAAAACAAATGATTTTATAGATGAAAAATATTTTAAATATAACTATCCTGGCTTATTTACAATTCAGCGAGAATTGTTTGACCCATTTTACAGCCATTCTTTCATACTACCGTCAACCATTATCTCGACGTTTCTTTGACAAGTCTAATAGGTTAGCCATAATAAGTCCCCTATAGAATATTAATATCTTAATTATATAAGCGGCGTATTTCAACACGATTTTTCCCTAAAAAAAGTCGTCGGGTCAGTAAACTGAAACATCAAAAATTAATGACCTAAAGGAGAAAACTCCAATTTTCGAGCCAAAAAATGTCAAAATAGATGTTTGAAAGCAAAATGACGACCTTTAATTATTTCATGTGTTTTTAATAAATACAACCGTAGATTTTCTGTTATGCTCTTGAAGCGGGCTGCTTAAAACGGCAAGAAATATAACGCAGCTTCCAAACAAGATTATTTTAATTTGCAAATAGACAAAAATACTAATTATTTCGTTTTGTTTAAGCATAATTATGAGCAGCATATAATACCTTTTCCAAAATGCTATTTTAAAAAGTTTTTTTTGTCATAACGAGTTTTGTTTGCAATTTTACCACGCAGTACAGAAATAGTTCTCCTCTATCAAAGTTTTGAATCCTCATCTCGTAAATTCAATAATGTTTCTTGCTTAAATTTAAACTCTATTAAGTTGTTGCTATAAATCATAATTAACCGACATATGATCTTGAATAATCAATCGATTAAGTTCAAACTTCTGACATTTAAACAGAATCCATTGACATAATGTTATTTTTATAGATTCAGTAATGAACCTACGCGAATGTTATATTCTATTTATCACATACCCAAATTAAGAATTTTAATGTGCAAAAAAAATCATTTTTCATTGACGCGCTTATACACGCCTACTAAACAGTGGCTCTTTCACATTTTGGTGATCTGTTTAAATGAGAGCCTTCAACATTTCCGTTGTAGAGCCATCGACCAAAACAAAGCAGAAACAGGTTAACGTAGTTTGTATAAATATCCATTTTTGAAAAAATATGCTTGTTTTACAAAAACCGAAGAATGCCATGCCACGTAGAACATTTTCCTCATCAGTTTGCATGCAATTTCGATACGTAACACCCCAAAATGACGTTGCTAGAACTTTAAACCAAACACTAACATGTGTGTTTTCTGTTACGTCGAGACACATCTTTGATGATTTCTTTACCGTTAAGTTAATGTCTGTCAAATTAATCGTGCATGAAACATAATCCTAACCTACCCTTTAGGTCAACACAAAAAAAAATATTTCAAAGAGCTTTGTTAAAGATAAAAATATTTACATTTGTTTCAACGTGATCGAGTCATCGACACGGTACTGGCGCCATCGGCAATGTGAAAGAGCTCTCGCAAATGTGGTAGAGCCAATACAAACATATTATTAGTGTCGATATTGTGGAATTATCCCGATTTATAATGATGGTCTGACTAAAGAATCTCATAGAATGAGATAGGTCTTTTTAATGTACGCATGTATTCTAGGTTTAATGAGGGTACACCCGCTCTTTAAGGCACTGACCCCGACTATGTCACCTTTTGTCCTAAAATGTAATAATCAACCAAAAGATGACATATAAAGTTTGAATTCCGTTATTCACTGAATGATACTAAACATGTATGCAAGTCGATTTTGTGATGATACAATTTTGTTGCACGGCATCAAGGAGAAAAAGGTTTTGCTGCCATAATAAATGATCATATCTTTCGGACGAGTTTGACTGACTGATAAGATTATGCACCTGACACATGTTTACCATATGCATTGCCATAACGCACGATCAATTTCTATCCAGTTTTTTCACAGTCGAATTGGGATGAAATTTTATCCAAAAAGGATCCTTTTTTAACTTTGTACATGTACAATACTAATAATGAGAAGATCCAAAATCTGGTGAAATATAAAAAAAAACAATATCACACAGTAAGATTCAGCAAATAATGTATAATAATTTATGTTCTTTTTTAATGTTTTTTTAAGTGTAGACTGTTAACTTCGCAAAAAAATGGTGTCTTTGATCAAGATTTTTTGATTTGCTTTTTGAAACTTGGTCCTTCTTTCATTGGATTTCATCGGTGTCATGTGCCAAATATTCATTCCTTCATTGTTTTTACATTAACTTTTAAATAGTGTTGCATTGCTCTGGCAAATTTACTTCGTGCTAAAAAGCCACACTTAAAACATTTCATGAATGAAAGTCTTTATCAACTCATACAATTTTGTCTATTCATGAGTATTAATCGCCATATTCCACAATATCGACACTAATTATATGCTTGTATTGGCTTGATCACATTGGCGAGAGCTCTTTCACATTGTCGATTGCGCCAGCACCGTGTCGATGGCTTGATCACATTTAAATGAATGTAAATATTTCATTTTTAACCAAATCTCTTCGAAATAGTTTTAATGTTGAAATGTTACATGCAATATTATGAGGGTCAACATTAACTTTATGGTAAGGAAATCACTCAAGATGTGTCACCTTGCGAAAGAAAACACACGAGTTAATAACGTCATTTTCGGGTATTTTCGAATCGAAATTTCACCCAAAATGATGAGAAAAATATTTCTAATGGCATAGCATTTCTTCGATTTTTTGAAAAAACAAGCATGCACTTTTAAATCGGATATTTATAGTAACTGTGTTTACCTTTTTTAGCTGTTTTGGTCGATGACTCTACAACGGAATTGCCGAGGGCTCTCATTTATACAGATCACTCAAATGTGAAAGAGCCACTGATAAAGTAGGCATGTTTTACGGAAACGCTTAATTTAGCGCGTCTTTACACTATTTCTCGAACGTAAATGACGTCTTGCCAAAATATATGCACGGCCGTGCAATACCATTTCTACGAGGTCGCAAATACGGCACGGGGTATATTGTATGACATTATGGCACTTAGTAAATGATAACATTAGTAGTAATATCCTTATCAAATGAACGCATACTGAATGTAGGCCAAAAGTAAATTTTCTTTGAGATGTCATAAATTTTTATTTCAATTAAATCAGCAACGAAATATTAGGACAAGACAGCAAATGACTAAAACTTTTTTTTTATTCAATTGGTAAATTTTAGAAAAGTTATTACATTTATGTTAGTTTTAATACACTGTACATATTACATTCCTTGTAACTTAAAAATGTGTTTGACATACAAAGTCTTCGAGTTCCATAACTTACTCTTGTGTGATGCATAAATATTTTACAATTACCTTTCTCATTTATAAAAAAATAAATTGATATCTATATTCAGACTCAAAGATGGAAGAGTTTGATGTCAGATATCAGATGAATGGCAGGCAATTTAAATAAGCGACTGAAAAAGTGTTAAGGACCTTGTTTTGTTGCTGTTTTTTTTTTGTAATGAAAAAAATATTTATTCTGTAAAGATTTTCTTGTTATGTTGAGAAATATAGTTCGACTGATTGTCAGATAATTACCATGTCAAAATGTCTACAAATGTATACATATCTCATGTGAATTGTGGGCTACGTATATACTTCAATATATCAATCACTTGTAACGTTGACAACCGCATCCAATTACTGGTTTTGCGAATCTCCTTAATGTCAACGTACTGGGTTTGTGATGTCTTATACAATAATGGTGTATAATTATAGTGTCTTCCGATACCTCTCGAGTTAGTAAACACGGACCGGAAAAAATATACGTGTATATATATATGGTTTAATACAAAATTTGGATATTGAATAGTTTTACTGTATATGCTACGGCAATGAAAATTACTTAATTAAAATCTGCACGGACAAAATAGTTCAAACAGCAAAATACATGTATGTATCACTGGGTACTGATGCAAGAAACGACATTATGTTCCTCATCGAAAGCGCGAGAATGTTTCTCTACGAAAAAAAAATCCAAATACAATATCTTCATTTCGCAACCTTGGGCATTCAGAGATACATATTATCTGACCAGAAATTCCAGTTAAATACACACATTAAGAGCAATAAAAGCTGTAATTTTATTGTTAAAAGTAACTGAAAGATATTATGCTGTTTTGATATCTCAGGTAAAAAATACATGAAATGTTCTTACACTCTTTGCTTACTCGTTACTCGTGTCAGGACCAAAAAAACAAAAACAAAAGCAAGAAGAAACTAAACATTTACAATTTATTTCGTTTAACAATTACAAACAAAACTAATAACAGGTTAAGAACCTCGAGCAAAATAATTTCAGTTGATAGAGGTAGTAAGTACAATATTTGATTAAATATCAAGAAATATATTCCTGTGTGTCAAAACGTAGTAGGATTAGATTTGTAAAAGCGTAGTTTTTATTTACTTATGCATATAAAATGGCACAAGGAAATAACATTGAAAATATATAAACAACTGTCGTAGGGAAACCAGCTCTGTGTAAAGCAGTTCAAGGTTTGTTTGGCAGAGGAGAGGCGGATAGGATATGAACAGTATTGAACAATTAAACTAAGTCTGCAACATGTTTCACTGTTGTCTTTTAAATTTCCATTTAACTGTGGTGTATTTTGCACATAAGGTTAAGCAAGCTTTATTTACACCATTAATAATAATCGATCAAATAACAATCAAATCTTAACGTTTGAGCAAAATTATGTGACTGATAATTCAATGGATTTAAAACGTAATATTCTGAGTAAACCTGGAAATATTTATTTCATATCTGTATCAATTAATGTATTTAGAAATGTTGAAGGTTTCGAAGTCTTGCACTATTTCATTTCCATCTTCCTTACACACACTTTCCCCGTAAGTTAATCATATAAACCGCAGAAATGTAACAGTTTAAGTATGAACGCATAACAATAACTTGACAATAAATTGAAAGTTCAACTAAGAAAGCCTCCTCTTTTGGGTACCTCTACGTGGTGAGGAGGAGTAACATATGTCCGTTATGGGGGTGCGCTGCTGTGCGCCTGTAATGACGGACATATGGGCCAACACCCAGGACTGCCTGTTTGCCGTGGGCAGCGTCCCGTAACCTAGAAATGAGGGTCCTGGTAGTTGAAGGATACCCAGGGATCTCCAGTACTCCTAAACACAACTGCTTTGGCCTCTGCTTTAGGGTAGACGCGAGTGACCAAGTGAGCCCGGCTTTGGTCAATCGGCTGGTCATGCCTTGCCCTTGGATATATATTTCTTAAATACTTGAACATTTCATTGAACTTACACGGTCCCGAAATGAATACAATTCAATGCACACAAATTATTTAAAATAAAAAATTTTTTTTATTCCTACTTGTGTTTCTAGTATACCTTTAATTCCTACTGAAACTGCTATGATGGGTGCCGTTATGTTAAAACAATATTCATATATGCATTATAAAATACAGTATAACATATCCAAGAAGGCGGTGGCTAATGGGCTAATTGTGTAGGTTGTAAATTTTGCAATTTATGCGAGTATATCTCTCTGGTATCCTTGATGTGCGGAGACTGGATATCCGTCTCCATCGCACATCCCCATGTTGGAGTCCCAGGTGGCTGGGAAACCCGGGAGAACGAATTTTAATATCTTTAATCATGGATATACAAACAAAAAAACGAAAATCGCAAGAAGATGATTCAAGTGGTAAACATTTCATTTGATGGAAGTTTTCCCCGTTTTCTAATAATCAAATCAAACGGCTCCAAATCACTTACTGAACTTAGCCCCTTCATTATAGAAAAACAACTTTCGGCTTTAATTGGAACACCTAAATCTGTCAAGAAACTCCGCAATGGATGACTCTTGATAGAGGTAGAGCGGAAACAACAATCAGACATTATTCTGAAATGTACAAGCTTTTTTAACATTGACGCAACTGCCACACCACACCAGTCTCTAAACTCCAGCAAGGGCGTCATCAGATGTTCTGACCTTGCTGGAATGCTAGAAGCAGATATTGCTGAAGAGTTAAAATCACAGCAGGTGTCAAAATGTCAAGCGCATTCAGTCTACAAGAGATGGTAAACGACTGCCAACGAATATAGCCTTATTCTAACATTCTCCACACCCATTCTCCCATCATCGATACGAGTAGGTTACCTTAACGTTCGCGTTGCGGTTTACATTCCAAACCCAATGCAATGTTACAAATGCTTCAAATTTGGTCACCATGAATCAAATTGCGTTAGGCAGACTATTTGCCGCAGATGTAGCTCAAACCATGACAAAAATGAGACTTGTAACGTTCCTGTTAAATGTGCAAATTGTGGAGGAGAGCATTACACCACCTCCCGGGCATGCCCCTTGTGGTTAAAGGAAAAAGAAATTCTTCGTCAGAAGTATACGCAAAATATTTCCTTTCAAGATGCACGAAAGCTTGTTGAATCACAAGGACCAAATCAACTGTCGTATTCAGCTGCAGTTACAAAGTCTGTTAAGATGGTTGACTCTGCAGTACAGGTCAACTTTATGTCAATGCCCCCCAATTAAGTTACCATTACCTACAAAGCATACAGCTTCACAAAGTAAGCAGATCTACCTCTGTGCAGACTCAGTCACCATTAAAGTCTTCTCCAAAGAAGCAAATCGCAAACATTTTCAAATAGCCATTTTCTGAGAAAGTTATTCAAAAACAATTGCCTAAAGAGCGAATTGTCATCACAGGTCGGTTAAAAAAAAGCAATGCGGAACCCGATCAACACAGAAAATCGGTTCGATCCACTTCACGACACCCAATTGATGGAGGGATGAGGATCTATACCTCTCCCTCCTCCAAACTCCGAATAGCAGAAGTCCAATAAAGTTTCCTAAATGATATAAATATTCTTTAAAATGGATAATAGAAGTCATTCTATCCTACAATGGAATTGCCGAGGTCTTAAGTCAAATTTATAATGATCTACTTTTTACTATTATCAAAATTCTCTCCAAATGTATTATGTCTTTAGGAGACTATGTTATCTCCTAAAGATAATATCTCTATAAAAGATTGTACACTTTATAATTATATATGCACTAGTAACGCCAGAACATCAGGTGGTACAAGCATTGCTATCGCAAATTGCATTCCTCCCCAAAAAGAATTAAAAACTAAACACAAGATTACAAAGCTTTTAGCTGTGCAGGTGACCTTACATCGAACCACTAACAATTTGTTCTTTATACCTTCCTCCAAATTTAACGGTAAACAAGTGATGAACTTGAAAGTATTGTTCGGCAATTACCATCACCTTTCCTTTTGTTAGGCGACTTTAATGCTCACAATCCTATGTGGGGCAGTACATCTACAAATAATAAGTAATAGATATACCATTGCTGCGTTGACGATTTCTGGGTTTGCGTAAATTATACCATAATCACGTGACCTTTCTTATGCAACCTCACTCGACGAATATGCCTTAACCTCACGAGACGAAGTCGCAGTGAGGTTGCATAAGAAAGGTTCACGTGATTATGGTATAATACGCAAACCCAGAAATCGTCAACGCACCAATGTGTGTATCTGTTTTAACCTATAGCTCCGCCCCAGAAAACACTTACTCCCTTCGATCTTTCAAAAAACTGAAATTATACCATATTCTGGGTATGGTGATAATTTACGGTTATTTGAAATTATACTTGGAAGAATTTTACATAAAGAAGCGCTGAAGAGCTATAGGTTAAGGTAACATAACTGAAAAATTGATAGATAACTTTCCAGCTTTGTTTATTAAACAATCGCGTCACCTACATATTTACATCCAGCTAACAGGTACAGTTTTCTTGCATCGAACCTCTCGATTGTCCACTCTGCTATATACTGGACTTCGAATTGGAAAGTTTTAGATGACCAGTAACGCAGTGATCATTATCCATTGTTACTTACATCAAATGACTCTATACCAGATGAAGGACATCAATTTTTAATATAAATAAGAAAGCAGATTGGGAAACATTTACTAGGCTCTGTTCTATTGATACTAACAAAAAAATGAATTTTGAATTTCACCTTCTGATGATATAGCTGAAACTTTCTCTTCAGCATTACATACGATTGCTTGCAAAGGTTATTCCATTAAAAAAAAATAATAAAAAGTAACAAAATCAAAAAAACCATGGTTTAACGATGAATGTAAAAAAGCCGTTTCGTATACGTGAAGCTTCACTCAAAAAGTTTTGAACATAGCCCTACAACAGAAAACCCTTGAAAATTATAGAATATTTAGAAGCCAAAGCTAGAAGATCAGTGCGTCAATCTAAACGCCAATCATGGCAATCTTATGTTTCAAATATTAATTCAAATACTCCTATTAGGAAAGTCTGGGATGCAGTACGAAAAATAAGTGGTAAGTATAAAAAGAGTCCAACTGTTCACTTAAAAATTGTGATGGCCAATAGCCAAAACAAAAAAAATTTTGCAAAACTTTGGGTAAAACTTTGAAAAAAAACTTCTTCAGCAATTTTTCAAATACATTCAAAAAAATAAAAGTAAATGAGAAAAGGATATTAATTTTTCTCAAAAAACAACGAAGACTATAATTCCTTTTCTCTATTTAGACTTAATTTATTCAAAACAAAAAATTTACTAACCCTTTCTTAAAAAATTTACCCCCCCCAATCCTAGACTGCTTTTTTAAATTTTTAACAAAATTTGGTATTGGTAATTCCAACACTTGAAAAATGCGTTTATTATTCCCTTTCCCCCAAACTGGAAAAGATTCAACTGACCCTAAAATACTCCCAAATTTTATTTTCAAATTCCCTCTCAAAACATTCGAAGAAAAAGATAAATAACGGTTAGTTTGCTGTTT
>NW_026853547.1:0-91096 GCF_026571515.1 Ruditapes philippinarum | reverse complement strand
GGAAAAATTTTTAAACTAAACAAATTCAGATCATTTGCTTTGGGTTCTTAAATCATTGACGACTCTCCATCTTTTATTGGCAAAAAAATATTGCCCAAAATGACAATAACAAGGGCATTTAAAGGGTAGAACCACAGATTATTCAGCATCTATAATAGACAGCTAAAATAAATCATTCCTAATCAAATTTGCAACTGACTGTGTCCACTCCTCCAACGATGACAAACACCACACAAAAATGTCCCAACAATTTTTGTTTTTTGGCCAATCAATGCGACCTCTACCTTTTTTGGAAAAGGAAAAAACCCCCAAAAGGACAACAAGGCATACAATTTTCAAATTTTTATCAAAACATTTATTTTTGGGGAACCCAAATGAAAAAAAGAGAAAGGGTTTTACCGACAATAAAAACCGGTCCATCTCCCCCACACGAAACAATTTCCAAATGTAAAAAATCTACCAAAAAGGGGTTACCAAGCTACCATCCATACCCTTTTTGCAATATAGGCACGGGAACCCGAAAAATGATAGTCTCGATAAAATTTTTAACAATGCACGAAATAAATCCCTTTCACTAGTGGTTTTTGACACCAAAATCCACCATCACACCATTTTTCAGTCATTCTACAAATTGCCTCCTGTTTTAAAAACTGAAATTCACGGGGGTTTAACAAAAAACATTCCAAACTCATTTCTAAAATACCAAGTTGAAAAAATTTTTTTAACTAAAAGATCACTTTTGTTTTTTTTTAAATTTTTACCCCCCACCTTAAGGCAAAAAAAATATGCCTAAAAACAAGAAAGGGCAGGTAAAAGGAAAAAGGGGAGAACCAAAGAATTCTAGTCACAAAAGTAGATCTTTCCTAAAAAGCATAGACGGCCATCTCCCCACACGAAAAACTTTAAATTTAAAATCTACCAGCACAGAATTACCAAACATATTTTTTTTGGTTCCAATCAAGGGCCCTCCCATTTTATTTTTGGGGAAAAAACCCCAAAAGGACAGACGGGCAATAATTTTAAAAATTTTTAAAAAAAATTCTTTAAATGGTTTCACCAATGAAATCAAAGGCAAGGTTTTACCACAACACCGGCCATCTCTCCCCACACTGAAACAACTTCCAAATTAAAAATCTCCCAAAAAGGGGGTTACCAAGCTTTTCCAAAACCAACCTTCTGCTAATATAACACTGGGTTTCCCGAAAATTAAAATAGTCTCATCAATTTTCACAAGCACTAAAGTTTTTCAAACTCCACGAGTGGTTTTGACCATCCACACATCCACCATCATCACCATTTTTCATGTCATTTTAAAAATTTGCCTCCTTGGCTTAAAACTGAAAGCAGGGGGAAAAAAACAACATTCCAACTCATTTCAAAAACAACCCAATTTGAAAAAATTTTTTTTAACTAAACAGATCAATTTTTTGTTTTTTTTAAGTCTTTTCCCCGACTCCCAAACCTTTTTTTGGCAAAAAAAAAAGCCCCCAATGGAAGAAAAGGCAGGAAAAGGGAAAAGGCAACCACAGAAACTAGCATCATATAACAGGTAAAAAAATCTTTCCATAAAATTGCATAGCCGGGCCTTCCTCCCACACGAAACAATTTTCCCAAAGTAAAAATATACCAAGGGAAATGTACCAACTATTCCAACCATACCCCGCGAGTTTTATGGGCAGGGGGACCCGAAAATTAAGTCCGATCAACAAACACTTCACCACGAACAAAAACCTTTTTCTAAAAAAATTTTTAATTTTCCATGTGAAATTTTTTTAAAGGGTCGGGGCGTACAAAAAACTTTAATAGAAACCCAATTTTGAAAAGGAAAAGACCTCCCAATTTTGCCTATAAAACCCATTTTTTTTACAGGGACAGACAAACAGGGAGAAGGACCCCTAATGTCACCACTACCGTAAAGGCAACACAAAAATTTTACAGACCCCCCAAAAACCACCAAAAGAGCCTGTTACAACACAATGACAATTTTATAAAATTTAACTTTTTTTCATAAAAATATAAAAAAAATTTGTTTTTTTGAAGAAACATAGACGGAAAGGAACCCAGCCCAAAAGCCGACGGGATACTCACCATATACTTTGGGGCCAAATTGACGGGGTTTTAAAACCAAATTTTGTTTTTTGATTTTTTATTTTCATTACTTTTTTTAGAACATATGCATCAAAGAAAAAGGGTTTCCCTTTTATACACTATCTTTTTCACACGGAAAAAACTTTTTGTTGACAAATCTGCCAGCACATAAAGTACAAGCACCATACATATCCTTTCCGATAATAGGCACGGGACCTCGAAGAACGATTCTACCATTCCCTTTTCATCACTCCCCCATGGTCAAAAAAAATCACCAGGGTTAAAAATAACTTTTCAATCTTATAATTTAAAATCAGTTTTTAAAAATACTTTAAGAAGCGGGAATTATCTTTTTTAAATTTTTTTATTTTAATAGAACCCCCATTTTTTATTATAGGCGATAAAGGGCCGTCAAATGAAGTTTCAGGGAAGGGCAAGTTCATGCCTAGTAAAACCACTTACCTTCCAGTCTAGCTAGCTAAAAGACTATCTCCAATAGACAATTCCTATTAACTGTATACTTTACTCATAAGTAATATAATAAAATTGTATTTTGTAAGTAAACATAGACAGGGAATCAGAGCAACAGATAAGCTTTAAAAGTGAATTGGGTATTACTCCATCATTTCCTTTGGAATTGGGTATTGGCTCCATTTAATTGGGTATTCCAAAACCCGATACCCTATGATTTCAAGATTAATTGGGTATTCAATTATGAAGATATGAATTTTATGATTTCAATATCAATAAAATTTAAACTTTTTTAAAAAGAAAATAGGATTAACAATTTACTAGAACTTTTCACAATTGTTTTATTTTTTATATAAAATGCTCATGTTATATTTCATAATATTTTTAACAAGTTCGTTTTCTGACTGATTTTTGATTTACGACTGTTTTGACGCCATATTGCTTTCAAAGCGTCTATTGATACAGCTGGGACCTACTTATTGACGGTCTCCGCAAAATCAACGGTCTCTGCCGGTCTTTAAAGACCGTTGACCTGAGTAGACAAATCGACGGTCTCATGCTTTATTGATATGGCTTAGTCGGTCTTTGGAGACCGGGGACCGTCGAGACCGGAGACCGTTGATTAGTTAGCATTGATTCGGAATATTCGGATAGCATGCATATTGATATTAATTTGTCCAAAACTACGAGCGTACGACAGATTAATTTTGCGGTGATGAAAATGACAATACGCACGGGTTTTTAAGACAATTGCGTATTTTATTTTTTTTTTAATGGGCTTTGATACGCATTCTTAAAAAATCAATTGCGTATTTTATAAAATTAATTGCGTAAATACGCAAATACGCACCTTATCTGTTGCTCTGGGGAATGGAACCCTAATCTCCAAAATGGCCGACAAGATACTCACCTCTATATTCATTTGGCTCAAATTGCACAGGATTCCAACCAAACTTGTATTTTGATTTATATTATGATTCATTATCTTTATTATGGTTTACTATATAGCATCAAAGAACAAGGTTTACCTTATGACACGTATCTTTCTTCACACTGGAACAACTTATTGTTGTACAAATCTGCCAGCACATAAATGTACTAAGCTATTCCATACCATATCCTTCTTGCGAGTATATAGCACTGGGACTCTCGAAGAACTGATAGTCTTATCCACTTCCGCTTCATCACTCCTCTATGGTCTGAAAAATCACCAGGGTTTACAAATAACATTCTAATCTTATAATGTTAATATTTATCATGTCTTTACAAATTACTTTTCAAGTAAGCAGGTAATTATCAATGTTTCTTTGGTTTTATATTATATGAATGCCCATTTCTTATTATAATGGCAGATAAAGGCCGTCAAATGAGTTTCAGGGTAGGGCAAGTTCATGCCTAGTAGAACCGCTTACCTTCCAGCCTAGCTAGCTAAAAGACTATCTCCAATAGACTATTGCTATCAACTGTTTGTTTTTTTATCTCTTAAATAGATGATACTATGCATACAAAAAAATCCTTAAAGTATAATATTGTAAAATACCTAATTGCTCCATCATGCCAGTTTCCAACCAATAATACACATGCAGCTATCCACATCATCACGTCTCCGCCACAATGTAGAACTAGAACACCAACATCTTCTTTCCAGGGGGTTTCCAAAAACACAAAAAAAACAACACAAAACATTAGAATAGGGAAAAAACAGTTAAAGTACCTGGCAAGTAGATCTGTAAAACAAAAATATAGGTATTAGAGCAAACAAATACAGGCATTGCAAAATCTAATTTATTATTTACATAATTAAAAATATCAAACATAATCATAGAACACAAATTCTAAATACACAAGTCATAGCATAAAAAGAGTAGGTTAAACATGAAGCAAGAGGTCTAAAGGAGATAGGAAGCATAAAACAAAAATAAAAAAAACATATGATTATTTTATTGGTGAAAAAGATACAAATACATATCAAATACAATACTCGAGTATGAGTATATCAAAAAAACCGCGGGCGCATCACGTAGCCTGGCCAGAATCACCATCAACAATAACTTCTACTCAACACATTACTAACAACAGGGGGTACAGGGATGACGTACATAAAGATTTTTTTATAAATCGCGAGTATATCAACAAAACCGCGGGCGCATCACGTAGTCTGGCCAGATTCACATTTTATAACAAGCATTAACAATAACTTCAACTCAACACATAACTAAGTACTTGAATAACATATATAAAGATTTTTTATAAATCGTGAGTATATCAAAAAACCGCGGGCGCATCACGTAGCCTGGCCAGAATCACATTTTACAACAAGAACTTCTACTCAACACATTTCTAACTCAAGGGATAACATACATAAAGATTTTTTATTAATCGTGAGTATATAAAAAAAAAAAAAACGCGGGCGCATCACGTAGCCTAGCCAGACTCACATTTTGTAACAACAACCATCAACAATAACTTCAACTCTACACATTACTAACTACAGGGATAACATACATAAAGATTTGTTTATAAATCACGAGTATATAAAAAACCGCGGGCACATCACGTAGTCTGGCCAGAATCACATTTTATAACAACCACCATCAACAATAACTTCAACTAAACACATAACTAACTGCAGGGGGTACAGGGATAACTTACATAAAGATTTTTTTTTATAAATCGCGAGTATATCAACAAAACCGCGGGCGCATCACGTAGTCTGGCCAAATCACATTTTATAACAACAACCATCAACAATAACTTCAACTCAACACATCACTTACTACAGGGGGTACAGGGATAACTTACATAAAGATTTTTTTTTATAAATCGCGAGTAAATCAACAAAACCGCGGGCGCATCACGTAGTCTGACCAAATCACATTTTATAACAACAACCATCAACAATAACTTCAACTCAACACATAACTAACTGCAGAGGGTACAGGGATAACTTACATAAAGATTTTTTTAATAAATCGCGAGTATATCAACAAAACCGCGGGCGCATCACGTAGTCTGGCCAAATCACATTTTATAACAACAACCATCAACAATAACTTCAACTCAACACATCACTTACTACAGGGGATACAGGGATAACTTACATAAAGATTTTTTTTTATAAATCGCGAGTATATCAACAAAACCGCGGGCACATCACGTAGTCTGGCCAAATCACATTTTATAACAACAACCATCAACAATAACTTCAACTCAACACATCACTTACTATATACAGGGGGTACATCACTTACTACAGGGGGTACAGGGATAACTTATATAAAGATTTTTTTTATAAATCGCGAGTATATCAACAAAACCGCGGGCGCATCACGTAGTTTGGCCAGAATCACATTTTATAACAACAACCATCAACAATAACTTTAACTCAATACATCACTTACTACAGGGGGTACAGGGATAACTAACAAAGATTTTTTTAAAAATCGCGAGTAAATCAACAAAACCGCGGGCGCATCACGTAGTCTGGCCAAATCACATTTTATTACAACAACCATCAACAATAACTTCAACTCAACACATCACTTACTACAGGGGGCACAGGGATAACTTACATAAAGATTTTTTTATAAATCGCGAGTATATCAACAAAACCACGGGCGCATCACGTAGTCTGGCCAAATCACATTTTATCACACCAAAAATCAACAATAACTTCAACTCTACACATTACTTACTATAGGGGGGAACAGGGATAACTTACATAAAGATATTTTATAAATCGCGAGTATATCAACAAACCGCGGGCGCATCACGTAGTCTGGCCAAATCACATTTTATAAGAACCATCAACAACAACTTCAACTCAACTCATAACTAACTACAGGGATATTAACATACATATTTAAAGATATTTTATAAAGCATAAAAGATAGCATACATCAAGAACAATATAAACGATCAAATACAAAAGTTGTAAAATATCATCACACTTACTCTATTCACAAAGAACGTCTTCTCGGCGCGAGTTTCCCACCAAAAATGACCTGCTAGCTCAAATGATCACGTGGTCTGTAATCTGTGAAGCGGAAAAAATCGGCATATTCCGCCGTGCTTCTCAACTCTGACCTTTTCATTATTGAAATATTGTTGGGCAATATTGGCCCGAGACATTTGAATATTCAATGACCTTTTATCGGCAATCATCGGAATCCGGCATAACGGTATCGATTCAAATATGATCGAGCATGGGAAATCTTAATTTATAAGTACACAGGGGTGGCAGGATAAAGCCATATACGAAAACACACCAACAGGAAAAACATTTGAAAGATAATATATGGCCTGTTAGAGTAGTGGTTAAGGTCCTTGTTTCGCATGCGGAAGGTCGTAAGCTGAAATCCCACAACGGGTGAAACTTTTATGGGGCCTTTGAATTAAATTATCCTATTTTTGTTTTACTTTTTAATTCATTTATTTTTTTAATTCATTAATAATCATTATTTTATATATTTTCCCATGTATTTCATTTACGAGAATGATATAGCTTATAATGTATGGTGGCTGATTTGGAACACTTTGAGCGTTGCGTTGTCGATAGCGACAACAATCGCCTTTTCGTCGCACTGACGTCTTGTCGCTTGGCTTATAAGTCAATCCTTTGATTTGAGCGACATCGCGACATCGCGACAACACGCCACACGACAACGCGACGTTTGGCGTGCTTCGCTAGCTACAAGACGTCGCACAAAAACGTTCCAAATCAGCCACCAAAGAAATCAACTTTATTTCTCAACGAGAACGATTTGGAGTGCGGGTAACTGATGCCTGCACTCCAGTTAACTTACTGTGCATGTATATGTATACGATTTAACTGTGACACTTTTTCAAACTGGCAGATGGCGCAAGTCTTGTGTAGAACATGGTCAAAGGAAATGCGCTTTATGTAATCAAAATGATATTGCCGATGAATTCCACTAGATGTTAAAATGCCCTTTCTTCTTAGTATCATGAGGAGGCCGCCTAACATCTTAACAGCCTATCGATGTCAGCTTTGCAACCTGAGGTTGGCAATCAAACATCAAAACACTCGGCAATCTGATTTATACTCGGGGCTACGCCCCCTCGTACAGTCAGATAGCCTCGTGTTTCGATGCTCTTTCTATTACTTAATGTATTTCATGTTTAATACAAACATGCCGAGGGAGGTCCTCTTCCTTTGGGTTTAGTTAGGGGTCCTGTGGGTCAAGGCCAAAGTCACAAATGCCAAAAATAGATTTTCACTTTTTACAGGTGCATTAACATTATTCTTTTGAGAGATGACTTTTATATTTGTAGGAACATAAAATTGAAGTCTTCTCCTTTGGATGGAGTAAGGGTTCAGTTGGGTCAAGGTCGCCAGTTCTAAAAATAGATTTCTACACTTTTACAGCCTTTATTTATTGACAAATGTATTTCATATTTGGAAGGTAGATAACTTGCATGGTATTCTTCCTTTTGATTGAGGTAGGGATCAATGGGGCATGGTCACAAAAGTTAAAATAAATTTTAATTTGCAGAGTGAAGTTCACAAAAAACAGTTTACGCTTTTATCAAATTTGCTTCTCGTATGCGTGTTTTTATTTCCATTTTAACGCCAGAAAGGCAGTGGTTATTCATATTATTGTTGCAATAAATTAAAAAGATGTTTTCTTTACACATTTGTCTTATGTTTTTGTTTTGAAAAATAAAGTTCTTAAAATTATCTTAAAATAGATACTCTATTGTGCGTATGTTTTGTATTTATGGTCATTTGAACTTCACTATGACGTACTCGACATGCGCATTCGGACATGATAAGAAAAAAAGTTCAAATCAAACTCGTGAATAAAAATACGAGCATAAAAGTGGTTACAGATATCTAACTAATATCTTCGTTACATATGTATTATTCATGTCTTGTGTTTTTCGAAAGATGTCAGATTTAATTTAATTCAAATATTTAAAATGAAGCTTACAGATTAAGATTTTCATTACAGCAAAACAATGATATAAAAAGCCTAAATTCTCTGGCCAATACGGCTAGCTGTCTTCAGCTAAATAGCAAGGCCAATATGAGCTTAACCCATTATTTGTATTCTTATTATATGGTATTTACTGAGAATCTTTCATAGGATAAAGCGACTTGGCGAGTAAAATATCACTTGCCACAATGTCAAAGCGTAAATAGTGTTTGACAAATCGTAAAATGTACTAAATCTTGTGAACTCATTCTAACTTTGACATCTGCTTACTGTGTGTGTATTTGCGTTTATTTATACTCGCCACCGGTTGCCCATATGGCGAGTCCTCCAGAAGTGTATTAGTCATTTTAGATTTTGGAGATAGTGCAATTACAGGTACAGAAAGATGCCCCAATTCCAGAAGCTTCCCCTGGTTCTTTAACGTGCCAAGTTGTTTAAGCACCCATACATGGGACCTCGATTAAAAGTGTTATCCGAAAGACTAATTAGTAATTTTAGTTGGCCAGTCCGGGAATCGAACCCACAAGGTCGAGATTACAAGTCTCGCGCTCTAACCGATTGAGCTATGCGGGCTGGCTGCTAACAAAAATTCCGGTGCATATTATATGTGTTAATCGTAAAATTCGGTCATATCTAACGCCCGACTGCGGCTCGAATACTAAATGATCAAGGAGTACTACATGATAATTTTTGTTTTCGATTTTCGTATTGACCGTGCATTTCATACTATGTTTTTCACGTATTTGCCGTTTCTGACAAAATAAAAAAATTTGCCTTCACGTTTGAAGTGAATATTTAATATGTATTTTGGGGGGAAAATATAAAAAGGGAGATAATTTAGCAAAAATACCTGTCAGGATCATCTGTCCTTTAGAAATGCATTAGTACTTATATATGAAATAAGTATTTAAGTTTAAAGTGAATATGTTTGAAATTAGCCGTATCAGAGCGAAAACATCTTAGAGAAATAAGGGGAATAACTTTGCAAACTATATCTAGGATTATCTGCCATTTGATATTGCATCATATGATCATAGTAAACAGATTAACCACATTTAAAGTAAATTCGGTAGTGTCTGAGAAAATAAATGAAATTACTTAAACCAAATTCTGAGAGCGACAATACCATTATACCTTTAATCTGTTGTCAATCAGGGTTACAAATGAAAATGGGAAACAAAAGAAAAATACTTATCTATTGAGAAATTAGTATCAATTATCCTTTCTAGCCTAAAAATTACATTATATAGCAGCTCAAAACGTCGATATTTAGGTTCATAAAAGAAAACAAGTA
This sequence comes from Ruditapes philippinarum, assembly GCF_026571515.1. Lineage (NCBI taxonomy): Eukaryota > Metazoa > Mollusca > Bivalvia > Venerida > Veneridae > Ruditapes > Ruditapes philippinarum. Next base: position 81,283 of record NW_026853547.1, on the reverse strand, counting down.
AAACAAAGATGACAATTACAATAAAATTAACTATGAGAATGTTAAAAAGTAATATAATAATACTTTAATCATGATTTTAACATGAATTTACATCTTGCGACATTTAACGGTAGTGTTGCGACATTTAACGGTAAGGGAAATTCGTGCGACATTTAACGTTAACATTGCGACATTTAACGGCAAATGATTTTGCGACATTTAGCAGCGGTTGCGACATTTAGCGGCAATGATGCGACATTTAGCGGCGGTTGCGACATTTAGCGGCGTTGCGACATTTATCGGCGCCACACTCAGCAAGTCAGAAAATGATGATGTTTCGTTCACATCCGTAGCACAATTATATCTTAGTTACAAAACACCGATTTCAGACGTTGCTGCTTATCATTCTGTTTCATTTTTTTTTATTATTTGCTAGAGGTAATTCCTGCTATGAAATAATGTTCAACATTCTTTTCGTAGGGTTCCATATCAGAATTGTGTTCATTACATAAGAATGGTTGATGTTTAAGAGGCTTAGATGAGAGGCTGGTGACTGGATCACACGCTTAATAAAAACTGAAAACGATGTCGACAATAATGATTTTAAGTTATGATTTAGCTTTAGTTGAGAGGCCAATACATATAGGTTCGAGTATCATGTATTTTCCTTTTGTAAAACGGGAAATATCGAGCTGGTATTCATTTGAGTTGCTTTAGTAGCTTAAAACAATGTGGTGTCATGACTAAAGTCAACACACTTCATTAGTCCTATTGTCATAGAAACAAACTGTTTGATGCTGCCTCCGGACTCCACCGTGTTCTTCGTTCGCTCTTTGAACAAACACAACTTAACATACAAATAAAAAAAAAAATGACATATAATTTTATTTTTTATTGTAAATCCATAATAATATATTACTTAGTCACATTATCCACAATAAAAAACGATAATATATATATAAACATCACTAAATATATCAACAATGTTATCATATGTAGCACATGTATATGATTCTGAAATGCTGCTAGGAAATAACGCCGACGAACGCTGTAATTCCCCTGACAATCGTGAGGAAGCCGGTATTTTACATTGATCAAACATAACAATTTATTGCAAAAAAAACACAAAACGTAAGTGAAGTATTTAATATCATAATAAAAGAGTGCAAAACAATATATAAAAATGTAGTAATAAAATACAGACCCATGTAGTAATAAAATACAGACCCATATGCATAAAAATCGTAATACAATGTAAATATACATGTATGACACACGCTTGTGATTTCTATGTTTGATATAGTTAGTAATAGTTACTTTAATATTACTTTAACAGTAAGGCTTTTGAAGAAAAAAGGAAGGGCGTTGGTTGTTGTTATAAGAATGATAATAGTTTTTGGCAATAAAAATGAACCAGTTAAACAGTAACAAAATAATCATGATAATCAACAGTATCATTAGAACATAATACCATTGAATTTATAATATATTTATGATGCAACTGTATAAATATTTGTTAATTGCATTGATTCTTATCATCTGGGCAACATTTTTGTTTATAGATACGACCAATACTGAATCAATATTAGTGCTAGGGGACGTGAGAGATGTTGCACGTTTTCATTATCCCTCATATACAGCCTCAATCAAACCGAGTATGCATGCAAATTTGTTGTGGTTATCAAATGCTTCCGAGGGATCACTTTTTCCCAAGATTTTCATACTTCTTAACAAAATACTGAAATATACATGTAGTACTTAGTGGCATGTATTCTCGTATTATCTACATTACTCCCTATATACCACTTCCTTTGACATTTGAGCCGTGTCACGACAAAACCAACATAGTGGGTTTGCGACCAGCATGGATCCAGACCAGCCTGCGCATCTGCGCAGTCTGATCAGGATCCATGCTGTTCGCTGTCAGTTTCTCCACTTGTAATAGAGTTGATAAGCGAACAGCATGGATCCTGATCAGACTGCGCGGATGCGCAGGCTGGTCTGGATCCATGCTAGTCGCAAACCCATTATGTTGGTCTTGTCATGACACGGCTCATTTTATTATTTTTCATCAAATAAATTTGAATTAAAAGAAATAATGATGTTTAAATTTTACTGAACTTCAACATAGGAATCATCTTAATTTAAAATTGCTTTAGTCTATTTTAACAACCATACGTTAAAAAACAAAACAATTTAAACGAAATTTTATTTTTCATTTAGATAATTATGCTGTAAACTCACTTTAAACTATATATAACATTAAAACTGAGGTCAGTAAAACAAATAAACAATAAACAACATAACGCACATGCACATTAACACTAGAAAATAAATTTGTGGATTAAAAATGATTAAAAAAAAATAGCTTGAGTATAAATTAAAGATTGTGTTGAAAATAGTATTAAAACAAAACGTTTAAGAAAAAAAAACGTAACGTTACATGTTAATAAATCCATTAAGTTAATAAACATAGATAATAAATGAGTGTAAAGGTAAGCCTGAAGAATTAGAACATGTTGTTTTCCTGATGCACTGTAACCATTACATTTGAAATAAAAATAACATATGAACACTTTTGAACATGACTTTGATCACCATTTTTGTCATCAAGTCAAAAGTTTAACATTCCTCCTCTGAATCACCCATTGTATGTATCTTTACTATAATTGTCTGATCGTTACCTGTTGATAACCCATCTTGTACATCTGAGTTCATGTTGATTAAGGGTGTATTTGTGTGTTTTGAGGTGTCAGGTGACAAATCCCGACCCTCGGGTGACGCATCTCGACCCTGATTATTGCTATCTTTGATATTTGTCATTCCTCCCATGCTTTCGCCAGGTGGTGGACTGTCTCTGCTTGAAAAAGAACTTGATAATGACCTACATTGCGAGTCTGAATCCGATAATTGTTCATTTTCCTCTGCGTTTTCTATAGTCCGATTAGAGGTGACAAACGTAGCTTTAGTTAGTTTCTTTAAACTCGAAGACATAGAGTCTTCATGGATATGCTTTTCTATCAAAGCATCGTCCTCTACAAGATGTTTTTCATCAGTCCATTCTTTGTCTGTATCGCCTTGAGGTATTTCAGTAAAAGAACCTGATCTAACTAGCCGTTTTCCTGACCATTCAAAGAAACTATCATCATTTTCATTCCGTATCTTATCATTACCTTTAAATGAGGTAGGTCGTTGTGGAGAAATATCTCTTGTTATATTTCTGTCATCACTTAAACTTGTATCATATGATCTTGTTTTATGAATATTTAAATGATTCACAGTTCTTAATTCACCAGTAACAAAATCGTCTCTTACTTCAAAAGCTATACCCCCTTTTTTGTTTGGCGATCCTTGTTTTTTGCGTTCTTCCTCAATAGCCGTTCTTTCCATGGCCTCAAGTTCAGTCACAGAAATATCATAAGCATAACTATTTTCTTTTTCCTTAGCATTTTTACTTGGAAAGGATTCTTTGAAAATTACAGACTCTTTATCAAGCGAAAGAAGTCCATCTAACTCTGTGAAACTTTTATCAGTGTCAGCTTCTTGATGTAGGTGATTTGGCAACTCGGTGTTATCATCATCCGCCTCTGATTTAGGTATGTCGTCACTGACATTTTTCGTAGTTGTTACAGAAGCATTTGCTAATGTATCAATCTTTTCATTTTGTGCAAATATGTTCGATCTTAAAGGAACACTCTTATCCTTTTGAATTTGCGTAGCTGTGAAATTTTCTTCTACGACCTGGCTGGAATCATCGTCTGGTATACTGGCATCTGTTTTATTTCTGTTTTGATTTTTGAATTCAGATGAATCTTCGACAGAATCATCATCCTTGATAGAGATATCTTCAACTGTTTCAGTTCTTTGATGAAACTCAATAGAATTACTGCCAATTGCAATATTCCGCGCTCTTGTCTCTGGGAGAATGAAATTTTCCTCGGCCTCGTTATCGTGTACTGTAATCAGAGGCGGCACTTCAGCGATGTTCGCCTTGGAGGGAGATAACTCTTCCATGTCAATTTCCGGGATTGGAGGTGGGGCTTCAGACGGCGGAAGTAATGATGAACTAAACACATTATCATCATCATTTAAATTTTGAACTGGCGATGATGGTGAGCTACCTTGAACCTCACTGTCGCTATGGAGAGGGGTGCTATTTGTGGAACTTCTCTTTTTCTTCCGCTCTGGTTTGAGTGGTACACTTCTAAGATCAATGCTAGCATCTGCAGATTTTTGTTGCTTTTCCACGTCAATAGCGGCATCAGGATCAGTGTAACTGAGTCGCAACATGTCAAGTTTATCTTGTTCTGTTAATGTTTCAAAAGGGTCTATAAACTGTTGTTTTGGTAATTCATCGTCGGAATTAAATGGTTTGTTTTCACTAGTAGAGTTGTCAAAACCTAAATTAGTTGTGATATTGTTCGCACCTACTGACGTATTTTCGTCAGGCACTCCTTTATTAGTGATTTCACTGTGTACAACAACACTGGTCTTTGGTGCTGTTACTTCAAAAACCTCATTGTCAAGTTGTATTGAACCGTTCCCTAATTCTTCAGTTATAATATTTTCGTTGAAACTTGCGTTCCTTTCCTTACTATAAGCCTGATTCTTCGGACAGTAACGCATTTCACTGGCTGCCCGTTTCGGATAAAATGGTGTCTCGTTAATGTGTGCGCCTAGGACCTCTACAGACTGACTTCTATATAAGGGATGATTTAAGTTTGTTCTGACGTCACTTAACTTCCGGTTTTTCGGCATTGTCTGCTGTTTTTGCAGCGTCACTCTGACCGGATATGGGGAAGCATAACTAAGAATTGTAAGGGCGTCCTCGTACACCATATTTTCAAAGGAAATCCCGACATTCATGATTCTGTCCCCTGAAAACACAAATAAATTCATTAATTCAACAGTTTTTTTTTCCATATCAATGAATGATTTCTTACAATTACCTCTTATCGTGCTAAATATCGTGAATGGACTTATCCATCTTGGGATAAAACCATTTATCATTTTAGGGGGAAATCAAAATAGTAACATAGGAACCGATTGAATGGCGAACAGTGCAGACCATGTGCCGGCTGATCTTGGTTTACACTGGTCGCACATGTAGAATCTGTTGCTACCAGTAGGCTAAGGGTGAAGTACAATTATAAAAAGGACCAGGTAATGAGTGTAAATTCCTGTCTTTTTAAATGACTCCGTAACGAAATATTCTTGAAAAAATCAAGAGGTTATAAAATAAATAAGAGCTGTCAATAGGACAGCAACGCTCGACTATTCTTAGTGCTTGATAGTATAAAAGCCTTGATAATGTAAAATGTTAAGTTAACAAAAGGGCAAAAATTTTCTGTAAATCCATGTTACAGTTATAGGCCTTGAAGTGAGTCCTATTACGCTCTCAAAGAAGAGTATAAATTTCCACTTGTTTCAAAGCCAGATGTCAATAGAATATGAAAATATCTGAGGTGGTATGCAAACTTAAATCAAATAAAGTTCTAAGTTGAAAAAGGGGCTTCATTCTGCCAAATGCTTCATAGAGTTACCTCCTCCTGTCTACAGGTTGGGGTCATGATGGTGAACAAGTGTGCAAAGTTTCAAAGCCATATGTAAATGGACTTTAAATATATTTGAGGTATTACAAAAACTTTAACGTAAATTCTAAGTCCAAAAAAGTGCATAATTTTGTCAAAATGCTTGATACAGTTACCTCCTCCTGTCTACAGGTTGGGGTTATGATGGTGAACAAGTGGACAAAGTTTCAAAGCCATATTTCAATGGACTTTGAAAATAATTGAGGTATTACAAAAACTTTAACGTCGAAAAAGGGGCATAATTTGATATGTACAGGTTGGGGTTATGATGGTGAACAAGTGTCCATATGTCAATGGACTTTGAAAATATGTGATGGTGGTGTAAAAAGATTAACATAAGTGGTTACGCCGACGCAAACGCTCGGGTGACTACAATAGTTTTACTTATTCTTATCGAATAGTCGAGCTAAAAAGTACATTTTTTCATAATCGTTCTTACCGACTTGAAATTTTCCGGACTCTTTAGCCGGACCACGGTTGTGAACCTGGCTTACAAAGATACCGTCCCTCATACTACCGGCTATATTGAACCCAAGACCAATAAAATCCTGGCTGGTCAACCATACCTCCTCTGTATTAGAGTCCTGTAAAAACGTATATAGGTTCTCAAATAAATTACCATTATATCGATATCAAATGAGTTTTTATCATATCAAATCAGTTATTATTATATCGATATCAAATTAGTTATTATATCGATATCAAATGAGTTATTATTACAGTGCATATCGATATCAAATGAGTTATATCGATTTTAAATGAGCTATTATCATATCGATATCAAATGATTATTATTACATCATTAACGAGTCAAGGAAGCAAAAAAGTGTATTGGAAATGACAACAAACGGAATATTTCTTGCCTGATGATATTATAAACACGCACGTCCATCAGTTAAAATTCGCCATTTTTAGATTCAATGCGTGTACAATAAAAATAGAATTAAATTGAAAAAGAAACTATATCACGGCGTAAATTGAAGTAATTTGTATATTTACACATGTGTTGGGATAGAAATTTCAACAAAGTTTTTCTTTCAAGGTGCCCAATGTTCACAAAAGAGAAGAGAGTGTCAAAAAAATCCCAACACAAAGTAGAGAATAAAACACACGTTTAGATTTTGTCTGTTATATTTAGCGCAATATTTTATTCATGGAATGGGATTTTCAAAAAAAAAATGTCATAGCTTTGTTGAAATATAGAAAGAAAGTACACTTCAACGATTCCATAAAGATACCTGTATATAAAGCTGCAACAAATATCTTAATGTATGTTGCATGTTTTGAGAGACCATAAGAAGAGCATGTATACATTGAAAACTGAATAAATAAAAATTCATTTAAACTTTCCTAAATACAATATTATAATGTTTCAAACAAGAACAAATGAACTCATTGCAACTTAAAAAAAACATGATATCTCTATCAATCAAATCACGGACTTAAACTGAATTAAAGTCCGTTTTAAAATTCAATTTTAAGTTCATTTAGAATATGACAGAGGCAAGTTAGGTCCGTGCCAGTAAAGATGAGTACAGGTCAGTAAGAATTGCCCCTCAATGTCGAGTCTAAAATACCTACATGTACTTCGCACCCAGTTCAAAGAGTTAGTATATCGATTTAACAATAGACGAAAGCTTTTTGTACATTTCACTTACAGCCATAAATTTATCCAGTGACCCTAATGAACTCTTTCTTTGTCGAACGTTTGGCATATCTGAGGGCGGAAGCGAGGACCATGTTTTCTTAGCAAGATCTCTGTCTTGTACATTTGTAAACTGAAAGAAATCAAATGATAAGTTAGAAAACATGCAGTCTTATTTAAAATGTACATAACAGTTTTCATATCAGAACGTGATTGCAGTTGGCAGTTTCAGAAATTTTCATTATTTTAGATATTCATTTCCATTTGTTTGGACTAACGTTGAAAATCCGGAAAGTAAAGTAACGTACATTTTTAACACGTAACTGAAAGGAAATGACTGGTTGCTAACACTGGTTTACCTCAAATATATTCTAACTTTGTATTTATCATTACCTAACATATAAATAAAATTACATATATGAGCAATCTGAAAAGCCATTAAACATCAATCAATTTCATTGATATTGCTTTCAATTTTATCATCTTTTCCGTATACATTTTAACAAGAGCATTACGTTTTCTATTACAATAACTTTCGACCTGTATAATTTGAATATTCTTCCCGTTTCATTCCTTGTGACCTTTCCTAACATTGACTAACGGTATGTCACCAAGGGAGGTAAATAGTACAATTTCAGTTCGTTGACAGCTATATTTGTATTTTCCCAAAAATGGTTCATATCAAAATGAAATATATAAAAATGCCATATATAAAGAATGCCATACATTATAAAACCTTTGGGTAAACTACTTTATATACTATATGTCATGTATAAATGAACAAATTTTAGTCTAAGCTTGAATAACTGAGCGGATATTCGAGAAACAAGACAAGCGGAGTAACCTCCCTTTGACAAACACGTATATAGATTCCATGCTATGTCCACAGGTAAACGTTGCGTGGCCATGACTTAGTCTATACCCCCATCCCCCTCTACAACCCAAAACCCTAAAAAAAAAATATGAAAAAATTTTTTTTTTTTATGACTAAAATATTATAAAGGTATTTTACTCTACTTTCATTTTGCATAGAAATATCACTAGCATCTCAATTATCAGCGCATATATTCATCAATTTTTCACCAATCTTAAAAATCTTGGTCTCAAATCTTAGATAAATAAATACTCTTTAAGAAAACAACACTGGCACCTTCGCTGATTATACGTAGGAAGAAATATCCAAGCCCAAACTGTCAACAAATGAAACTCGGAAGAGATCTGATTGCACCGTTTCGGTAAAACTCTCACGAGTAAAACACACTAAATTCACCGTGAAAGAATATTTCTTTGTATTGCGTATTTAGGTATATAGTAAAATGGGCCTGCAGATTGTTTTCAAATGGAGTATTTTCATTGGTCACATGAAAACCTCGGACCAATGAAAATACTTAAAGGGAAACAACTCTGCTGTGCCAATTTACTTTCATTTTGGATTGAGAATTTGACATATAGGAAAAAAGGTGCGTTATAGTTTCATATGATGCTTTGATTGAACAATTATTACAAATAATAACTTAATTTTATCATATTTAAATGCGCAATACAAAGAAATATTCTTTCACGGTGAATTTAGTGTGTTTTACTCGTGAGAGTTTTACCGAAACGGTGCAATCAGATCTCTTCCGAGTTTCATTTGTTGACAGTTTGGGCTTGGATATTTCTTGCTACGTATAATCAGCGAAGGTGCCAGTGTTGTTTTCTTAAAGAGTATTTATTTATCTAAGATTTGAGACCAAGATTGTTAAGATTGGTGAAAAATTGATGAAAATATGCGCTGATAATTGAGATGCTAGTGATATTTCTATGAAAAATGAAAGTAGAGTAAAATACCTTTATAATATTTTAGTCATAAAATTATTTTTTTTCATAATTTTTTTTAGGGTTTTGGGTTGTAGAGGGGGGATGGGGGTATAGTGTAAGTCATGGCCACGCAACGTTTACCTGTGGCTATGTCAACCCCGTATTTGACCGGGTGGAACAATATTGTAACACAAAGGAAATTCATTTACTCTATTTACTTTTGGCAGTAAGTAGAACTGTATAAGAAACGACTTTGGATCAAAATGAACACTATGTTTTTTTTTGTTGTCGTTGTTTTTTTTTACAATTGCAGAACTTAACTTACTGTGTTCTTTCCATCTTTATAATCCAGGGATGAGTCACCTGAAACATATGATTGTTTGGTTAATTCTTTTCACTTCAAAAGATTATACATGTACAACTTTTACATCAAATGGTGCATATATAGATTTGGAATGAATTAGACATGTGTTCATACATGTGTTAAAGATTTCCCTGTAATATTTTAGAGAACTGAAGAAAGATTTAGTTGATCGTTTTTTTCCTAATATTTCATACTATTGTCAACATATTTCATTCAAGGCACATCTTCTTTGATATAAGAAACCTATTAAATGTTATTACATGATTTAATGTTGAATTCAGCTAAAGCCGGTGCTAGGGGGCGTGGACGGTAACTTGCACTTTCAAGTACCGTCCATGAACAGACTCTCAATCAAACCGAGCCTGCAACTTTTTCAATTTTGTGGTGTTGGAATTTTATTTAGGGATTCCGTTTTTCTCTATTTTACAATATAATTGTTTTCAAATTAACGGTTCCTTTCTGTTTGCAGGGTTGATGTACTTTCCATCCATCTTTATTATGAAAAGTTATAAACTTTTTAAGATTCACCTTCTCTATTAATTTACAAATTTCGCTTTTATCATACATAAAACATAACCAAAATGCCAAAGATTCGGGTATAAAAATCTTAAAGTAGCTTTGATTTAGTAGTGAAATTTATGGACAAATATATTTCTTTTTGGATTGTAAATTGTTAAACACAAATTTGACATACTAATAGTCCTTACATCATTCTAGATCAGTGTCTCGTGTTTCTATATTATATAAACATAGTGTTATAGTATTACTTCATTCATTGGTGTTTATCCTTATTTCATAATATAATGTTCCACATTCATGTCAGTGACCTTCCTACCTTCCCAACATACTTTCATTCCTTTATACAAGCCAAACCTTTTTAAATCTCGCACTTTTCCATTTAAGATATACTCTTAATTTACCATCCCTCGACAAAAACGGTAGATCTATGTACATTATTCAACGGACCACATTCATGTTCTGTCTACATCATATCCAAGACAATTTTCAATAATTAACTTGCTAAAAACTTTGAGATAACCTCAAACATTAAATAGCTTACCGTCCCCATTCTCAACATCAAACGCTGGGTTGAAGTAACCAAACTTGCTGCCATTCTTTCTCTCGTTGTCGTCTGGGCTGTCAGACTTCAACTTCTCCGGCTTCAGAATGTCTGAAAATACACATGTAGATAAAGTATTTAACACAATTATAGAAGAGTAAACAAGTTGCATATCTTTTGTTTTATTTATGAATGATAATATTATTTTCTTCATTATGTTATATTAATAGTGAAACAACATGGTGCATATTTGTTTATAACCATTTGAGCCGCGTCACGACAAAACCAACATAGTGCGTTTGCGACCAGCATGGATCCAGACCAGCCTGCGCATCCGCGCAGTCAGATCAGGATCCATGCTGTTCGCTTACAAACCCTATAACAAGTAGTGAAACTGATAGCGAACAGCATGGATACTGATCAGACTGCGTGGATGCGCAGGCTGGTCTGGATCCATGCTGGTCGCAAACCCATTATGTTGGTTTTGTCGTGACACGGCTCAAATTTTGTCTGTTGATAGCGACCAGAATATCATTTGCAAACAGCTTTGTACAAGCCGAAAACCTCAATCTCGTGTTAGGTTCCAAGATGCTTTAATAGTAGTCGGCCGTCATATATATTTTCATTTCGAGAAACCTGGATAAGATTTTTTTTAATTAATAAGGAGACGACTTTTTTCCAGACGACAATTTTACAAGCTTGCAACGTCGTAACAGTAAAAGGTCTAACGGCGACTTCCACCTGAAGGTGTGTTGGTGGAAGATCCAGATGCCTGTTTATGCGGTTTTTTTTGTCTGTTTTGTTGTTGTTTTTTTTTGTCTGTTTTTTTTTATTTATTTACTCTGGTGGGCATCTATGCAGAATCACTAAATTTCCTAATACGATAAATTGATAACATAATCACACTGAAGATCTAAACGCCCGAAACAGAAACGAGATTTGTAGTCAGCTAACTGACCCATTTGGACACGGGGATATCCCACTATACTCTCAAATGTGTATAAAAGTAGTTTTTGAGCCAAATTTTCACACAAAAAATGCATGAACGAAAATAAATATTTCGGGAACACATTTGATAAAACAATTCTTGCCTAAACTAAAACTAACATAGCTGCATATGTTTTTATAGTCGTTTGTTTTATAAAGATGTAAGATACGTTTCGCTAATAACCACCACTCCTCCCGCTAAATACTTCATCAATAACAAAACAGAACAGGATAAAATATGTTCTGTTCTGTCAATACCAGAGACAGGTTTGTAAAAACATGCAAATCACTTTACTAAGTGTACTAATTATCCCAAAATGTGCTAACTTAAATTATTGAACTGAGTTTTTTTTCATTTGCACATGTATGCCGCTGACGGTTATTCGGTTTTAGCATTCAAAATGGAAACTATAAATGAAGGGACTGAATATTTCACGTTGAAGATTTTCATATTTGAACTTAAAGACCCTATTCTTACTTATCAAAACCATCTTGATTGTAATACGAAACTTTTTATCGATATAATAAATTTAAAACTGACATTTATGTGACTGAAAACAAACGGTTTCTTAACATTTGTCACTGGTGCGAACAAGACAAATTGTAAAAAGCGAGTTTTCGATCGATAACCACAAAATCAACAAATTAACACGCAACGCAGCATCCAAATCGAATATAATCGGCAAGTTTTCATTTCCAAAATTATGTATTTTACGGAGCCTCCGGAAACACCCGAACTTTACGGAGCCTACGGAAAACACATTGTCAGAGCACCAGATTCCATTGCTAAAAGAAGTTTTCGTGCTTATCAATCAGTCATTTTTTGTCATTCTAAAAAAATCTACTGTTAAATTTTCTTTGCAGACGACACAGAATCATTTATCAGCGTTCTGTCTTTTTTCAAAAATAAGTAGCCTAAGAAAATAAGTATATGTTACAAAATGAAGCCATGCCTGTATATCTATCTATTCATTTGAGCTAACTTCAATAACATCATCAGGATCAAATACTCAAATATTTTCATCATATTCTCTTTAATTAATTTTATTACGTAATAGCTTTGTTTTATCATGTATTATTATTATATTGATAAAGTATGATTCTTTGTTTATGGGGATATTGTGTCTGAATAAAATATTTGTCATGTTCTGTCTTTTAGTTGTATGTGTTGTGTGGTGCTGTGTTTTTGTTGTGTGTCCTGTTGTACTGTGTTTGTGTTGTTCTGTGTTTGTGTTCGTCGTGTGTTTGTTTTCTATTGTACTATGTTTGTGTTGTGTCCGTGTTTGTGTTGTGTCCGTGTTCAGTTGTACTGTGTTTGTGTTGTGTTGTGTGGTGTGGTGTGGTGTGGTGTGGTGTGGTGTGGTGTGGTGTTGTGTTGTGTTGTGTTGTGTTCTTAACTTCCTAGACTACATTGATGAAAATACGTCTTCACATTTTGCCGCGTGTGAGACAAATCTTTACCTAAAAATGTCTCAGAAAATATTTTATACAAATACATGTAATATCAAAATGTTATCGGATGGTGTATGTACATGTTTCAAAACATTTTTGTTATCTTATACATTTAAAGAGTATCGTTGAACTGATCAGTCAGTGTTATAATTTGTGATCAATCATGGTGACATGTTATTTATGAAAACTAAATAGATGACCTGGTCAGATACAGTAAAAATGATGGGAATTCAAAATTACCCATCAACTAGACAAACTATCCATCTAAAATCATCAAAAAGCTTCACCTTTGCGTAGTCTGTCCCATCAAAAATAAAAAATCAACTTTTATTTTCTTGGTATTTCATAACAAAAAGTAGGCTGAATGATTAAAATTATCCTCCAGATTTTCATGGATGTTTTGCAAAATTAAATTTTAATATATCTTGATTTTCTCTACAGAAGTCCCCTGTTGTTTACATAAGGTAGCCATCGCCAAAGGACTCTAAAGTCATTTATCAGAAAACTTCAATCGCATCATCTCGGCCCCCCTTTCCGTCAAACTTCGGATATTATTGATAATTTAAGCCGAAATGTTTCCGATTGAGAAAGTACGTCTTTAGGATTGTTTTATAATTTCTTTGCATATTTCTAAATTAGATATATTTTGCTCAGCTCTTGGCAAAAATATTTCACTAGATCTATTTATTGCCTTCATATCGTGTTAAAATCTTGAAAAAGAGATTATGATATCTATGAGTATATGCCGAGACGACATATGTGATTTCCAGCGATGATAAAGATTTGCCTTTAACACCAGCATAGAACCAGTCCAGCCAGCACATCCGGGCAATCTGAGCAATCACTACAATCGGAACGTCCTCGGCTATTATTCCTTATTCGAAGACTAACAGATTTAAAGGGCTGCAATCACTTAAGGCTAAATATGTTCATTTACATAATGTATTCATACAGATATTCCATATTTATTTTGTATCTGAGTACAATATTCCCGGATGATCAAATAAAAGCGTCTATGTAATGTTTTTCATGATAATAATAAAAGTGACAAGCGCCTGTAGGAAGACGAAACAAATATTTATGGGGCTGATGATACAGCATTTACTTACTATCGGAATGCTTACATGTACGTATATACCGGCTAACACCATATTTTCTAATTTCATAGTAGCTGAAAAAACGTATTTTCATTGAAATCTGTTAACATACAATATCTCATACATGCAGAACATTATTTTATTAATTTCATTTTAGTAGGAAAATATATATAGTGGTCTTCAACCTTAGATTGTCTAATTCGAGTATCTATTTCATAAATAGGTGATATACAATAACACTCTTAACGTTATTATAAGTTATCAAAATACAAAGGTGGTCGATGAGCCTTTTGTGACAATTTGTTTCCTTAAGGGATTATAAAAAGGATAATATGAAATATTTGTAAAATTGATAGCTTTTATAAAATTTAATTGTCACAAGTGTATTTAATCTCGGTTACAACAGAAAACATGTTTGGACAATGAGATTACACTATAACCTGAGGAGTTTAAACTATATACAAACATAAGGTGCATGTATGAAATAACTTTTATTAAATACTTAAGAAAAGGGGTATATATCGGGCTTAAAGTAGCCTATTCTATTTTTGATCAATAAATCGTACATTATCATTCACGCGACAAGACGTCAAGTGTACATGTTGCTTTTCGCCCTTTGTTGTTGTTGGTGGTGTTTTTGTTTGTTTGTTTTGTTTGTTTGTTTTTGTTTGTGTTTGTTTATTTTGGAAGTGGGGTTTTTAGTTCAGACGCCATCAGAAACCCATGTAGGCAACTCCACTATATAAGCGTTCAGTTTTTTGCTACATGTATTATTTGGCCGATTTTTAGTCATATTAGGTGGCATGGCCGGGTACCGAACTCGAAACCATAGCATCTTTTTTATCTGACAGTGCTACTTCTGAACTACCTTCCCAGATGACCCATAATACTTTACCGTAGTATGCCAACGCTGAGTACCACCTTAATACTAATAATGAGCTCCTTAATTAATCTTCTAAAAGGTTGATTAATCAAAAAGATGTCCAAACCAAGATTATACAAGATAATAAGATAAATTTAAGGCAATATGACCTATATTTAAAACAGCTGATTTGTCCACACTAGATGTGTGTACAGTTGGGTGATGGTTTAACCGCAATTTATTGTTTATATTGTTTGCTTGGTAGAAGATGGTAAAACTATACGCACATTTCAAATGCGGACAAAGCATTTTTTAAATGTCAGTTTGAAATATGGTTAAACTTCTTTAAACTTTAAAGTATTTACATGTATATTGTAAATTTAAAAGACGGCAGAACCATAATTTATTGTTTAAACATATTTTTATTTTCAAGAAAAAATGTTAATTTATTATTTACATGGTTTGTTTGAAATATTGCCATACCAAATGTTAAAATTTTTCGTTTGTAGTCAAATCAATACGAATATACATGTATATAACGATAGGTGGCATAATAAGATAGGGTATAGAGTCACTAATTTATATAATATAAAGAGCGAAGAGAATTTCAGTAGATCTTAATCTAAAGACTCTATCCACTTTACGTATGCACATTCCTTTGCACGTGCAACAAAAATTAGGTCAATCATTAAAATCACTTTTAATACAAAAGAATTATATTTTGCTAGAGGTAATGTTACATTAAACCATGTGTTTGTTTGTTTATTTGTCCGTCTGTTCACTTATCAAATTTGCATACATATGTATATATTGGCCATAATTATATGAAAGAAAGAAAGAAAGAAAGAAAGAAAGAAAGAAAGAAAGAAAGAAAGAAAGAAAGAAAGAACAGAATACGAAAATAA
Source organism: Ruditapes philippinarum (assembly GCF_026571515.1). Taxonomy (NCBI): domain Eukaryota; kingdom Metazoa; phylum Mollusca; class Bivalvia; order Venerida; family Veneridae; genus Ruditapes; species Ruditapes philippinarum. The sequence continues at coordinate 65,541 of NW_026853547.1, read as the reverse complement.
GACACTTGTATAATCACAAAAAAGTTTAAAAAGAAATATTTTTAGACCCTAAAGATATACATAAAGCATTTGCTAATTCTAGATGCGGACTTCGTATGCCTTTAATATAGAACCATGCCAGCCTGCACTAGCACTTCCCTGCTTTCTAGCCAGGTTCGATATACAGTTGACCCCCTCATATTAATAATGGAAAATTCCAAACTTAGAAGATAGGATAAGTCCATTTTTCAATTTAAGCGGGATTAGGGTTAACAAAGAATTAGATTGACGATTAAATGACTTTTTATTCATATTGTGCCATTGAATGGGCATAAGAGTTAGATATGTTTACATTGTATGTATGTAAAAATAAATCTATATTTGTTTATATTGTGAATGGGGGAAATGGTTAACACCCTTGACGATGATGAACTGTGACAAGCCACTTTTATATCTATCTTTTCACAGGTAATACACGAATACAGACGACATATACTGACATACCGGATTTATGCCGCAGGTGAAAAACTTTACTTGAACTTATTTGTCATCCATTTCGTTGACATTATTCACCGCTTTATAGAAAAATAAGTTAGAATACACAATTTTCCCATATAATGAGTATTTACGGTGAGGTACGGCGAAGTACTGGACTTAGCAGTGAACGTTTTTTTTGACACATGTTTGTCAGTTTTATGATGAATTACCATATGTCCAATGACTTAATAAGCTCGTAAGACAGTGCGTCTGAGACAACTGACAAAAAACATCACCATACCGTAAATACAGCATCTCACCGAAACCGCCTACACCGATCTTAAAATAGTACGTCTAATGTTTTTATTGATATTTTTAGAAAATCTTACATTTTAAATAAGCCTTACCATACTAATTATCTTAAATTGACTTGCCCATCATTCAATCATTTATCATTCTAAAGAAAAAAAATAAGAAAAGTACTGAATGCATAGTGAACGGTGCCGACACGGATGTGCCGACTGATCTTGGTCTGCACTAGTGGCAAGCACACTAAAGAATCGTGTTTAAATGAATTTCATTTGTTTAGTAAGTAGATTAAAACAACAACAAGAAACATGTGATAACTTTAAAAGTTGTACATTCTGAAATGAGTTGAGCGTTTATTTCCTGTACTTGTGCTTTTTCCAGTTCAAAATATTTTTGCATTCATGCACAAGTTTTAGAAATAACAGTTATAAAGATTTTTGTTTTATATTCTGCATGGCTGGCGAATTGTGCGCGTTAAAGATTGTGGACACCTTTAACAATCAAGCCTGAATGACCGTTGTACAACGGTGTAGCAGTAGATCGAACTCACGACCACTAGATAAATCGTCCATTAACTGAGTGCTGAACCATTCACCATTCATAAGTAAAGAATGTTTGACGTAGGACTTGTTGAGGTTATAAACCTCCAATAACATTTCAGTTAGACAAGGCGTCCCATTAATATTAATGCAAGGTGTTATTTGCTTGCATTTAGAATTCTATTTCTCGCCTACCGTAATTTGTATAACGGTTACCCATGCCACCCCGCCAACCTGTCCTCTCGCCTTTTAGTAAGTAAGTCAGTCACAAAAATGTTGATCTTTCGTTTACTTAAAGCTAGAAATATTTGTTTATGGAACTTGGTACAAGAAATATGAAGGTATGCGAGCCACTTTACTTCATTAATATTAAAAATACGATAACAAAATTTGTAAAAAGTAAATCCTATGTTGATGTTGAAGAAGGTTGTTTATTTATCCTGTTAAGTTTAAAATAAAGCTGACACGATTTCAAAGGTCAAACGGTGACTTACATGCTCTAATAATGTCAAAACAATGACATAAAACTACATTTTATTCCAGTAATAAATGAATGAATTAAATTTTTTACATTCTTAATTAATAAAACTTTTGAAAATGTCTTAATTAAGCTGTACATGGTATCTATTTATAGTAAATAACAACTGTGAACCCTGTACAAAATGACCACCTCTTAATAAGGTCCTGACAGAAAACTTGTCACAAACGGACAGCGTATTAGTGACCAGTTTGTCAATGATTGTTCAAATACACTTTTTTTAGAGACCGCCTGTCAATACAGACCCGGTTTTTGTATTTTCTGATCGCAAGATCAGTAAATAAATAGCTAACATCCACGGTCTAACACAAATTTTTCTAACAGACCTAACAACGCAAAGTAGTTCTCGCTCAGAACTGCTTAAAAACCAGTAATTTAAAATAAAGAATAATTTTTAATGTATGCATTTAACGAAATACAGTGCATTAAAAGTTTAGAGTAGTCAATAGAAATATGAGGTTACAATCACAAATTTCGCGGATGAATATCTTTTTTACCCATTGAAAAATGTTCGGCTATTTCCGTAAAGCTTAATCAATGAAAATGCTATTTTTATCTATGTCGATTACCGAATACTCCAGAGCGTAGTACACATAAATCTGACTGTCGAATAGTGGAATATATACATGTCGTACTGTTTTGGCGAGAAGATTTTCGCTAAATTATTTTCATCAGTGTTAAACAACAGGTTTATAGTGAAGAAAATACCTCGAAATTAGTAGGAATGGAAATTCTCAATTTAGAATTACAATGTATTTGTTATTATTCAAGCTACTTATGTATTACTTCGCCGTGGTGCAGAGGTAGCGCGCTCGTTTAGGGTGTGAGAGGCCCAAGGTTCAAATCCTAGTCGAGGCAACTTTTTTTTTTTGAAGTGTCTTTTGTAAGGAAGTAGCCACGATATGCAAGGATAAAGTATGGCTGTCATAAAAAATGAAAATGATTTTTTGATGCAACTCTAGTCATGCAAAATTCCATATGTATCAATCTCAAACTGTTATAGACGCAGTCGCTGCGTAAGATTAATTATAGTATATAAAAATAAACTTATATAGGAAAATACATACAGATAGTCAGTATGATTTAGATTGCAAAGATCAGAAAATACCACAGAGGTTGCAGCCCTTTGATTATTTTATTAACATTAAACTTTTTATGCAGGTTTGACGAAACCTAAAAATACACACGGCATAATGTAATGAAAATATTATGAATGAATATAAAATGAACGGTTGTCAACATTAAGAATTCATTTAACGCATTATTTTTGTTACTTTGTTAAGTAATGCAGTTTCTATGGTAACAAATGGCTAAATGACAGAACAGCGGTGAGAAATTGATGAATGTAGGTCCTTTCTATTATTTGTTACACCTATAATAAAAATTTATGAGCAATTTTTATCACATTGTCCAGAGTCGCGATAAAAAAACACAGCCTGTACCACCTTTAGTATGGTACTTTTGACATTTTGACATACCGTCTCCTCATCCAAAGGTCATCGGGTATATTTAAACCAGACTCCTTAGCTTTTAGACATTTCGTTGACGTGCCTATTTAATGTATTTACGGCGACGGTCCAGCATAACTTGGTGTTAAAAGAAAGACCCTAGGTACTCTTTATGCGATAATTATTTCAGGTACGAGCTTCAGCATGGTTAAAACATTACATTTTCTTAAGCTACTTGGATAGAATCAATGAACTTATCCGGTTAAGTTGAGTTAAATACCGGGTCCAATGAACCACATACACGCAGGAATGCACTTTTTGCGGTGTTACAATGCACCTTCTTTTCTTAAAAAAAGTTTTTTTAGGGTTTACATTCATGGCCTACATATTTTCTAATAAAGAGAGCAATTTATTAAATTTGATCCTATATTTGATCAAGAATAAAGAGAAATAACTTCCTCATTCAAAATTCTTTAAAACGAAAAATTGAGCCGTAACCAGCATTCATTCAAACGTGGGTTTCATATATCTATACAAATATATGTCGCGTTCTGCTGCACGAGACATTGGATCGCACGAAACAAACATTGGGCCGCACAAAACTAGTCAATGGCTCGCGCTAAACTAATATTAGATAGTGCTTAACTTAACTTAACTAATAGTTCTCTCTTACAAGTAGTATATTATATATATGAAAGTTATGTTTAAAATGGGTCATTTATAAAGAATACGGACTACTCTATATCACTGGACAATATATGAAGTGAAACTGGTAAAGGAAACTCGTGCGGTGGTGTGTGAAAGCTAAATTGGGCCAACAGTGACCAATATATTCCGGACCAATAATGTCGGGTCATGAATAAATATTTGACTAATATTAAAACCATGGTATACATGTATAAAACAAACACCATTTCTTCCCTTTAACATGCATAAAGACACGTAATGGATTTAAATTAAATGATCACATTACAATGTATAGAAAATTGCCCAAAGATTTGTCCTGCAGCTGTGCAGCACATTTGACAATAAAGTACTATAATTATTTTAAATTCAAAGATACGTTATCTAATTGGCTTCAGGGTGATGGAAATAAAATAATTTAACAGTTAAGAGATAACGAAGATGACGCACCTTTCCGCCTCTTCCAGATCCAGAATCCGATGATGGCGAGCACGATGAAGACGACCGCGAGGGTCGCAAACACGCTTGCAACTACTATTACCCCAGCGTCCGTGCATTCTGCACTAACTAGCGGTACATGGACCGCGACGATAGCTAACAACAGCGTACAAACGTTCATATTTTTATCCCTCTATTATTTTTCAACACTACACTATCATTTCAAGAATTAGACTTGCAGCTGTAACTGATATCCTATCAACAAATGTGATATATGAATTGTACAGTACGTCACTTAAGAAAATTATTTAAAGTATTCCGAAAATAATGTTTTCCAAATATTAATTTGACATTAAACATTTTGCTGTTGCCTTAAGTCCGTAACTTTATTATTACAAACGATGACATACTTTTGTCCCAGTCGTTTATGTGTTCATACGATATATAAGTAAATTAGCTGTCGTACGAAGGGTATAAATTTCCCCCTCTATACCTGTAAAATCACTCGCGCGTGACTATACTATTACCATTGGTATGCCGCGCCTCGTTGCATCTTAAATATACACCGTCATTATAATTTTGTCACTTCAAACGTCTATTTAAATACCATTTTAACATAAACAAATAAACATCCCTATGGCCATTAAACTAGTATACGATAAAATTTCTCAATAAAAAACTAATAATTTCACGTCTATGTTAACCTTCCGGTGAAAAGAAATGGCCATATAAAAGCTTAAATTAAGCGCGTCCAAACTTGCGCCATTAATTCGGATCAAAATACCAAAAATTCCACAAGTCCATTTAATACTATTGATCATGTCGCTCTATAATTTCACTTGTCGGGACAGTCCAGTTATCATAGCCTCCCTTTGGTGAATTAAATTTTCTCCGCGCAATTCTTCCACACAATTTTTAAGGGTACTGCAAAGAGAAATCTGCTACGACTCCTTTTTACGTGCAGTTGGCATGGAAACGTTTTGGCAGTTTTCTTCTGTCATTAGCAAGTTTGATATTTCTTGCGAACAATGCCGTGCTCGAACGAACCTTTTAGATTCCTAAGTAACTGTGTTATAGATAAAAACAATAAATATACCTTCAGTTGATAACTTCTATAAAAGGTCACCTATAATGAAAAAAAATGATATAACTACAGAATGTAAATATTCACATGAGTTCGAATTGATGAGGAGGGGGGGGGGCGACAGATGATAAGGGCGAAGATGAGGAGGAGGTAGGGGGAGGATTTTTAAGAATTGATGAGGATGGGGGATGGGGACGATAAATGAATGATAAGGAGGAGGGGCAACGAATGTGAAAGATAATGAGGAGGAGGAGGAGATGAGCCATTATTCGAGACGTCACCACAATCACTTTGTATAGTGGTATAGATCTAGCTTACAAGTAAATTCAGTCTTTAAAGCGTCTGGTAACTTGATTTACCAGAGATACAACATAATTCTGTTGTGAAAAGTCAACGAAGACTTCAGAATGCCCTTATGTGAAACATGATGACCTGTTTGTTAGCACTGTATATGCACTGTATACCCACCTGATAGGTACCATGTCCCATTTAAAATCAATTACCAATATAAGAATAAATGAAAAGAACTATCGCCAAGAATAAGGATTATAATTATATAATATACTAGTAAGCAAAAAATAAATACTGGATTGTAATTATTACACACTATCGTACATATTTGAATAAGTCGTTGTTTTTTAACATTAATGACAATACTGTATACTTGCTCTGATTCTTTAGTAACGTTTGCGATTAAAAAACAAAAACACAACTGATTACTTGGGTGCATTTTCATTAAATATACATGTATTGTTATTAATCGAAACTCTAATTATTGTGCATTTATATAAATGTTGTTTTTGTAATACATTTTGTATTCACAAACAATAATAATAATAATAGGTCCCAATGACGGATAAAATACCGAGGAGTAAACATCTACAGTGCTTGCAAATTCGACATGAAATGTCAATAAGAAACCATCACTGTTTAACACAATTTAAACGGTATTAATTAAGATGCAAATTACGCATTCGTATATTTACCCCCCTGTGCTGCAAGAGAAAAACAGCTGAATATTATCCATAAATATACTGCATCACTGTTTATAGGTTAAGTCATTTAAAATACTTGATATAAAGTCCATTTATTATGGAAGTAACTAAAATATTAATCTCTTAATTGATATTTGAAATACTTTTCATATTTAGGTAAACAAACAAAGGTTTCTCCCCTTTCAAGAATTTTTGCAATAACGGTAGAATGTTGCCACATTTTTTTCAGTATTGCTATGTCTCTTTATGATTCTTTGGGATCATTAATTCCAATAATTTTTTGTGTTAAAAATTGAATAGCGCTTAAGCCGGTGCTGGGGTGGGGGTGCGTGAAAGATTTTGCAATTTCCATATCTCTTATGAATGAATGAATGAATGAATGAATGAATGATGAATGAATGAATGAATGAATGAATGAATTTATTCATATTTATTTGTTTGTTAAAAAGAATTCTGGAAAAACACTATCGGGAGTAACTAATCAATAAAACTACCTTTGAGAGTGGCTAAAAATACTTCATTACATTTTTAATTAAAGGACATCACATGTATGTTGTTAACTTGAGTTCACATATACATACACACGTTCATACATAAAATACTCATTTATAGATAAGAAACTAGGAATAAGCATGTATTATATGGACATTTATTTAAAGAAACTACATACATGTATTAGTCTTATTAGTTAATACCACAGGCACGAGTATCGGACCTGGGAAAAAAAATATGACCAGATTGATAAGAAAAACCTGTGTTCATCTTAAAAGTGTCAAAAAAACAAAAAAAATGTAAATAATGACACCCTTTAAAAATATACTATAAGTTAAGAGAAGGCCGGAAACTCCAGATTCGAGCCTACGAGCAAGGGATTCATTTCCCGGGCCGTTGTGAAAACAATTGGCCAGACAATTAAAAAAAACTTTTATCACTATTTCACGTTTATATTAAGCTTCAAAATGAGACCAACCCCAAGTCTCTAGCCCATCCCGTTCATGAAATATCTATCAGGAAACGAGCGAATTCGTGCTAAAAATCCTTGGTAGACAGAATTGCGGCCTGTGGTTAATACTTTCGCAGTGTAATTACGTGAGTAAAACAACTCCTCTATAGATATATGAAACTACTGAATTACGATGCAACGCTTATTCCTGGATATAAATGAAATTAACCTGTTAAACTCAGAAATGCTTTTATTTTTATTTATCAGAAGCTTTGCAGTTTTGGTGTACTTTAATTATTTTCAAAAAGTTACTTATATGCCAATGACAATAACATTCTTTTTCTTCTCATGCTTTTTGGCAATTCGTACAGTTACTTACATGTATTTAGTATTTTGTATGGGAGTAAGAAAACTACTTTGTTTACTTTTTGCTACTTTTATGACATTCACATTATTATTTCACATTTAGCACTTATTTCATCACATAAATCTAACATGCTTTAAAACATTTTAAACATGATAAAATTCTTGTAAGCCATTTCTAAAGAAGTAAACATTATTCATTTCCGAGGCATAATGTGCCTTCGTCTTTGTAACATAGCATTTTATTTTTTTTTATTTTTATGAAAGCATTTTAATTTCTGGATATTCGTCCTGCTCTTCACCCGCGTACTCTCCATTAAAAAAATTCAGCAAGAAAACCGTTAAAGTGGAATTGGTCTACAGTGATCACATTTTCCATTAAAATTTCAAAATCTTGATATAAACAATATAAATGTTTTGTATGTTTAAATGTTTATTTTATAGAAATATTGCTTAGAAAAATGTTGATAAAGTTTTAGGTGATTTTAGTATTCATGAACATTTATATGGTGAAAGTTCTAGGACATTTTATTACTTGCAAATATAATATATGTTATATCGGATCATGTTCCTCACAATGACAGCAGCATTCCTGTATAATTCTTTCTTGGTATACTATCAACGTTATTATTTATTGTTACAGACCTTCCATTATAGACCAATTCGCTTTAACTTATTTTAAAATAAAATGACTTTTGATGTGGACATTACAGGCCCAATAAAGAATAAGAAAGTAGGTAATTATCTTGCCATCTGCAAAATGTTACTTCATATCGCATAAAATATATGCAATATTGTAACATCCGGTCGTGGGACATTTATTTATCACCAAATAAAAACATAAATTAATAAATCACATCAAAAACAGTATATCTGGTATCTGAAAAATATACATGTATGTATCTACAATGTAAATGATAAGACAACCACTACATACATTAGATAAAACTCTTCTTCATTGCGTCCCTTCCCTGTATACGGTGTCGCTCTACCAGAAGATAAAATACTACGTCACAAAGAATTAAAAGCTTTCGAAAAGGGCAATCTAGACAGATAAAAGTGGTAGGAATATATTATATATAAATTTATTACAAATGTTCTATCATTTTCATGTACCTGCTTGCCCAAAAATTCCTAGACCCCTTTTATCAGTCGGCTGTTATCAGCTGAAAGGTAATTTCCCAACGAACGTACAATTATTCAGAGTAGAAAGGGTAATTTTTACAGGCTCATTTCAGTACCTTGTCCCGGAAATGTATGACGTGCAAAACTAATATTTTCAAGTCTTCTTATGGAAGTGGTTGGGGCATCCGATGCTGAGTGGTTAAGTCCGCTGACATACCAATCATTTGCAACTCTTTTACTGTTAGTCCAAGATTAAATTTTGTCAAGGATTTTGGTTGCTTTTCATGCTAACGGAAGGCCGATTGTTCAACTCAATCCTTTTTTTTATTTATCAGTTAAGTTGGGATTGCTAAATTCTAAATTGACGTGTTTGGGTTAGACAATACTTTATTTTTGTTCAAACATACATGTATACTCATACGATGCTAATATTATCATAGACATAAAATTATTGGTAATTTAAAGACGGACTTTCAATATCCCATTGGTTTTAACTACATTTTGTACTATATCTAACAAATTCAACATTAATCCTGATAATATATGGAGCCATGTTTGCTCCTTTTTGAAACGGGCAGACATGCTCAGGGCTATTCAGGGCTCGAACCTGCCATTTCTTAACTTCATAAATAAATTAGATAACCACCATGTCATCACAGCCTTCTTTGCAAGTATACAGTGTTTTGTTTTTTCTCTCTCGTGTCATTTCATCTTTGTTTTTATCGTTTGTCTCGAGAGAGATCGTGTTACAATTTTATCGATCAATTATCTTATCTGCTGTTAAGGTATGAGCAGGTGCGATACTGAACGTGTTGTCATGTAATCCCACCCGTCACAATATACCACTGATAGCATACCGTAGTCAATTGTAAACCGAAAATAAATTTACTTTAATCAAGTGATCGATTTGTTTTGAAACCTATACACGGGTAGCATGAGGTTTACAAAAATTTCATTCTGTAATAATAATTGATGTGTTCCTGTATGGTATAAACATTTAACTGTAATGAAATTTGAATTAAATAGTCTTCAAATTTCTATAATTACATTAAGTTTATATAGATTTTTAACTGATCAATATGAACGGCTTGGTTGTTATTCAAGTGACCCGGGACTTCTATGACGCCATTACCGTGTAAATATATCTCCGTGAACAATATATCCAATATACCTTGCTAAAAACCGCCCAGATATAAATTGTGTCTAAATGGTAAAGCACCGGGTTTTATTGAAACATGATATGTGTTCGGATGGGTTTATATAAGAAATTTAATTTTATTATTGGCAATTAGACCAAATGACCTCTTTTGCTACTTGTATGAACGGAATCTTTAACTGTCTTAACTAGGTGCCGTGTAAAACTACTGTTCAACAAAAGATGATATTGCAAGGTCTTTAAGAGATGGCTTTTTCATTGCCTTTGAGAGATTTGTCCCCTTTCCCACGGAAGCAGGTCTAAATCGCTGTGTGGTTGTTGTAACATGTTGCCATCTTCATCACTTTAGTGTTGTTACATATTTCCGGTCATTCGGGATAATGAATTTCAGCATATTTAGTGTTGAAGACTGAGTACTACTTCAACCGGTGCTAGGGGGCGGGGATACAATGCACTTCCAATCATCTCTCATGAACAGCCTCAATCAAACCAATAGTCTGCAATTTTCACTTTGCACTCGAAGCATCTCCCCTTTACCAGATAATTTTACTGAACAAAAGGAATAATAGACCTGTCCAAATGATTGTGGAGGGCGGTGGACTAGAGGTCGTCAAAAATTAGCTTGATGATTCTTTGAAATTTGAAAATTTTCATAAGTTGGTCTGGTGGTTAATGAGTCTGCCTCTCAATCCAGGGATCATGGATACAAGCTCTTCTAAGTTAAAGTATGTTTCTTGATATGAACCAGTGCACAGGAAGCGGACACGAATTTTATAAATATAAAATGTAAGAACATGTTCTGTAATGGAAATTTATTATAGAAATGAAATATGTTTAAACGAAACAAATTAATATCAGCGAGATACTGATAACTTACCTATCTTTTTATACAATGTAATTTGTATCATCACAAATGAAATATGTGAGGAAAGATCAATAAGAGAGTGTGACATTTACTATATGCAGCCTCCAACAGTACGAGTTCAACCATACATATTATTATGACCATCGGTAAGGCATTCAGCAGGGTGCAGCAAAACAAAATTTAACAATCGTGAATTCCGCTATTACCATTTACTTTCTTCATACAAAATGTAAACTTTGACAATAAACCTGAAGAATATGTACAATGCGTTGAATTTGAAACGGTCCATTTGAATTTTAAAGGATTTCAATAACAAAATACAAACAGCTACCAACAGTAAAGAGCCTGGTCAGACTGCACGGATGTTCACATTAGGTTATACAAATATAAAATTATCACCAAAATGAAGTGAAAAATAGAAATACCCCCCTTGCTTCAAATATGAATAAAATTCTTATTTTTATCACTCCCTTATACACATTATCAACCGTTTATTTCTACTGTAAATGTGTTACTACTAACAATTATGAATTGAGCATAATAGAAATTTAATTTTTTAATTTATATATACAGTATATTGTTATTTATTAAATTGACTCTTTGATAATGAAGATATTCTATATATCGTGACATTGCACAATGTAGAATTGAAAAATGATCCTGACAAACAAATTTGGCGGGAAATCATAGTACAATCAATATCTACCGATTAATGGATTCGATGCTAGCCGGTGCTAGAGGGCGTGAGGAATGTTGCACTTTTTCATGAGTGAGACTAAAAAAAGGATTGGAGCACCACACTAAATACCGTATTCCGGTATATACCGGGCAAGGCGCTTGAATCGTGAAATGCCAAAATCTTGCATTTTTACGCAACGGAATGAACGTAAATAGGTCTAATTCATCTTTTCACACTGATTTATGTATGACAATGCATGAAAAATGTAAAAATCAGCGAAAAAAAACGATATTTGTCTATTTTTTGATCATGATTTCTGCAAGCGTCTAGAGGTACTGCTCCAATCCTGTATTGAGCTAAATCCCTTTTTCATTATCCCTCATGTACAGACTCAATCAAACCGAGTCTGCAATTTTAATGTAATGTTCCTGATTTTAATGCTTCCGAGGGATCACTTTTTTCCAAATACATATCAATGCATTAACCTAGCTCACTGATTCATTTGTGCCCAGTGGCTTTCTGTCTAGTCCTTCGAACGATAGTATTTTAGTTTAACTTACTTAAATGGTGAAGAATAGTGTGTTATATTTAAATAACTGTAAGTGAACTTAAAATCTTAATATGACCAAAGAATGATATTATTTTTCTATCTCAAAAGCTTTTGTATTTTTGGAGTTTCTTATGATATTTCTGACAACGAACTCATTGGCTCATGATTACTGCTAAACCATTTTTGGCCTTTTGAAAAGTTCTTTGGAAGACAAAGAGCAATTTTGTTTACGTTTTGCTACTTTTACGACAAATTATTTGAAGTTCAACGCTATACTTCCTTCACATTAAAATAGAGAAAATAAGAATCCCGTAAGAAAGCTTAACACGGCAAAATGAAAATGTTGCAGACTCGGTTTAATTGCGCCTGTTCATGGACGGTACTGTCAAATGCAAACTACCGTCCACGCCCCCTAGCACCGGCTTAAGCAGAACATGAAATAATAAAATTTTTAAATTGAGAAACAACTGCAGATGTGTTCATACGCGGTTATCAGTAACCTTCAATGTGACACTTTAGTGCCATTCCATACAAAGCGGCGTATGGTTCCCGCGTAATAAAAAGCGTATGTCCTAAACGAGAAAACAAGGGGCAGAACTAAACAAAATGGAACTTTGAAAGAGGATCAGAGATTATGAAGCCTGCATATCACAAATATCACAAAGTTAATAAGCAGGCAACATATCCTAAGGGTGATGCAACATTATTCAAGTAGGAATTATTGGAACCACCCAACATGAAAATGCCAAATAGTTAAAACCGAAAAAAAAAATAAACACAACAATAATGTCGTGCTGAACGATCTTTAAGGATCTCTGATTTTTGATTTAATCATATTTTATTGCTTGAAACATGTACATGTAACATAAAGATTACATTAATACAAAACAGAATACAATAAATACGAATAAGGAAACATGTATGTTAACAGTTTGAAGCAAATGGGTTGGGCCACAAGTTTTACCAACATTAATGAAGGCCCTTCCCAGGCAAGTTTAAATAACAAAATGTTCATTATAAAGATACAAAACTTGTTTACGTAATTAATGTGTTAGGCGAAGAAACAAGAAAATATATGTTTTTGCGCATCATCAGAGCAATATTTACAGTTTGCTTCTATATATATCTATATTGATGTTAAAGTATTTAGATGACAATAATATGAGGAAAAAAACAACAACAACAAAAATTGATATGAGGTTCTCTGATTGAAACATCTCTAAACCCACTTTTAAAACATTATTAAACAAAGACATTTCTGATGCTTAACCTCAAATTTGACGAAAATTAGTTATGGATGTCAACCACGAATATGTTTTTTAAACATAGTGCTTAGTTAAAAATGCTATTTTCTACCGATTTATAATATTACGCAATATTTTGTAGCATACCCATGTATGGGAAGAATGCCAATAAACCGACTGGGCGCGAATGTCTAATGTGTACAGGTATATACAACTTCCAATTTTACAGGTAAGTAGATTATTGAACAATATACCGATATCGGACAAAATTGATCAGTGAACAGGACTTGATGGCCGCCATGAAATTATAGAATTATAAGCTGGCTGGGCAGTGATTTTATATAGCTATATATTTTTATTTATTCGACAATGGACTGTATAGTTCCACCACAAAATACTCTTTGGACAGGGGCTTTGTCACATGGCCTACCTAGATACCACCAGAGGAATTTTTTCCCGAATTTCTACTTCCAACAGAAGAGGTCCTTCAACTCTCATTTTTTCCCAGGTATGTAACTTCCTGTGGAAACACAGTTTATTGATTCTGATATATATTTCTATCAAATATAAGTAAAAATCTTACAACGTTATTTTTGTTAAAATTTACAAATCACTAGACAACATTGGGTAGTTATGGCCTTACGGGGTTAAAGTTATATACATTGGTTTATCGGACACTCCCGTTTATTAACAATGCCAGGTATGACTAACGGGTGGCATTTAATAAATGTTTATTCGTTTAATTAAGGTAGTTCATTATATTTTTCTACTGACTGTAAAATATCTCGAACATAAATACTAAATATATGTAAAGAAAGTCAATTTCTATATAAATTCTATCCCGGGTGATCCGCGCATTTTTACAGGGGTTTCGGGAAAGGGAACGGGAGCACCGAGATTTTAGCGGGGCAATGAATTGAAGCGGGAAAAATTGGTTGCAGGAAAATAATGCATGTTGATGAACTTTAGTAAATATGGAAACCACAATAATTTAGTATAGTTTATAGGATAAGAAATGCAAAGAACTTTTACGGCCTTTTTTACCAAGTTGATAGAATCAGGGATACTGTCTAAATTCCCCTGGCAGCATGGTTTTGAATTTATCTAGATCTACAACTTATTTTATGTCTGTAAGTGAGGATTTGAATGTTATAAGTGGCCAGAAAATGAAATAGAATACAAGATACAAGAAACTCTATTTTAAGTTGACTTACATATTTCAAGAAACATTAGCTAATAAGCTATTTACAGACAATAACAAAGACATAAAACATATATACTAACATATAACAGATCTGAAAGTAAAAACATATAAAACTAGTAGCAACTTTAGGCATGAAATAAAAGTATCAAGGTTAAGAAGAACTATACAATAAGATGACAAATTAAAGCAAAGTTTGATGATGAGCACAGTACATATTGTAATATGTTGGTTACAAACAACTGAATTATGTATGAGTTGTTACACGGAGATGTACATGTATATTCTAGATTTAGATTATAATTGAATGAAGAGTAAATGGAAGCCAAAGAGGTCAAGATAACACTTCTAGGTTTATTGTTTAAACAGTTTGTCTGGACAAATAACTCTGTCATTTCATGTGGGGTATTTGCAATTGTCAGCACCACTGTAAGGCATGATGAGACAATGGCAAAGGAACCGAAATAAACATTTTTTGTCTGTCTTTTTTTAGGTCTGGTAGACTCTTAAAGCAGCATGCCTTGATCAAGTTTCATGCATATTTTCATGAAAATTTAAAAAAGTATTTAAAATCATAAAATTTTCGGAAGTGAACAAAAAAAAAATTACATGCACACAGCAATATTGCAATCTATGTTAATGACCAAAAAGACGTCAACATAAGCAAACAAAGCCCTTACTGTGCTAGTAATGCAGTACAAAAATTTAGTGATTAATACCGCAAAATCAGTCATTGATTGTACATAATATGTAAATCATTACTTGAATCTTAAATTGTTTTATTTTTCATAAAAATCTTAGTACATTTTCTCAAATTTAATTTTCTTGAAATATTTTGGCTCATCTGCAGGCAGCACCATTAAAATTATGCAGCTTTAAGATACAAAGCCACCTAATATTTCTTATTTCTAATTGCTGTATTTTCTTTAGAATACGATCATATATTCTTTAGAAAATAACACTTTTAAGTAAATTCAATAATAAATTGAGCAACTACTTTACAGTTATGAATTATTATGAATTAATACAATATATATAATTATTCATGACAAGTTGTATTATTCTCTCTCCTTTTGAAGTTTTCTTGAATATCTAATAAAAAAAAAATTGTTCAGATAAATACAAAATTCGAGGGTTAAATACAAAACTGCAGTAAGTTATATAAAATAAAGAAGGACTTACAACAATCTTGCAGTCAAACCACAAGATAGCAGGTAGACCCAATTTACATGTTATAACTATTTACATTACTACATTAAAATCTGGAAAAGGTCAGATCCCTCAAGAGTATTGAAGACAAAGCAAATATATGTAGTTGACAATTGCAAGATTGGTTTGATTGATAAATTCATATAACTAAATGAAAGAAATCTGCATTGTCATTAAAGCAAATTGTTGTTTGTAGCTAGGGTGTTCACACATTTATGTGTATGTAAATCAATTGTAGTACTGTTACACATAAAGTTGTAATCAACATAGGATTTTACTAAACTTTATTATAATTTTTAAAGTGCCTATACAAGAGTTTAACAGAAATTTGACTTCATTTGGAGTTGAACTTTAACCCTTGAATACCAGTACCAAGGGTTTTCATTATTTAAAGATGATAAGGTTGAAATGCTGTTAAAATGGGTTGTACCTTTAGCCTGTATATTAAAATATCCCCCTCAATCCTTGGCCAAATCAGCTGTTTCCATTGGCACATCTGTTGCCTCAGATAAAAATGAAAATCCTGAATACCATGTTATATTTTTGAAATGGACTTGTACTGCCTTGACTTATTATGGAAGAATCCATTGTTAAAATTAGGGGTTTTGATATAAAAAAAACTGACCTGGTTTTAAAATCAAACTACACTCTGGTTAGCTCAATAAATATAGCTAACCAACCCCCAGCACAAACTTGCCTGTGTACCATCAAAACTGTCAGATGACCTGTACACTCATTATACAGACTGACCAGTTGACACTACATAGATATGAGTTCTTAATTTTAGCTCTTTGATATAAAAATCCCCTAAAATAATAATACAGGGCGTTTCTGAACTCACATTACAAGTATTTGGCAATGTAAAGGTTAAGGCCTAGCACATGTGATCATATAAGTAGTAGAACTAATATTATAATTATAAGCTTTGATTAAATGCAAGTATAATTACTATACAGAGTTTTATATTAAAAACATATATTTAGATAGTAGAAACTTGCTATCACTTTTGGTTATTTGACCATGCAGAGCTTCAAAGCAATTGAGGTTTTAAGTGTCTACATGAAAATCACCGTGCCTACTCAATCTTATAAGTTATTTTTAGAATATGAATAATCAACTTTTGTTAAAATCCTTACAATGCTAAATATATATAATGAACTTGTCCATCTTTCAGTCTGAACAAAACATTTCATTAAAATTTTCCAAATAGTGAACAGTGCAGACCATAATCAGACAGCACAGAATGTGCTGGCTCGCCTTGGCCTGCACTGTTCACATGGGTAGTTGGGTAAGGGTTAAAGGGACTGACCACTGAGACTTTTTGACATGAAAGGACTGTAAAATATTTTTTCTAGATTTATCTACCACTTGATGTTGGTCTTGGCAAGTAACTTGTGTTCAAAATTCCAGATAATTCTGTTTTTCCAGAATAATTATTTTAAGTGTGAAAAATGACCTCAAAATGAAAAGTGTTTAAATGCTTTTTTTGTGGGGGGGGGGGGGGGTTGAACCTTACTGTTCATATAAAATAAGTCAACTTTGCAAAGTTACTGGATTAATTTCATTTTGGACAAAATATTACGTAAAAAATAATTATCATGGTACATGTACATGTAATTAGAGTCATGAATGTGTTCATTATTTAATTTTATGGGTGTTACTGCATGATTGAATTAATGACTATTTTATGCCAAATTAGTTAGACCGTAATTTTATACTTTACACCTGTAAAATCATAGTGGACTCTTCAGTCTTCACTGGTTGCGACTTAATTTTAGCATTTCAGTGTAGCATAAATTCTTAAAATCAAAAGATTCAAAGCAGGACAAAAATATTACACAAAAGTACTTCTAAATCAGTATCATTTGTGGGGAACTAATTTTCATGGTTTTCTTGAATTTAAGATCCAACGAAATTTTTTTTTTTTTGTCTGCTGTAAGATTATTTTGCATCACATTATTTATATTATACCTTTTGGAAAAAAAACAACCTAAACAGTCTACAAATAAAAAAACCTACGAAAATGTTATTTGTGACAAAAAACGAAATTTCATGCCCACAACATGAAGTGAATTAACAGTAAGTGATGATATTTTGATGTTAATATTACAGGACCAAGTGTTTTCTTCCCCCATGATGACGATGTGGATTATCCCACTGACATAAAGGGAGAATTGACACAGACGATGCCATATCATAATATGGTTGATGACAATGGTGAAATCAAACTTTGTGTTGTTTGTGGTGAACGAGCAAGCGGATTTTACTTTGGGGCATTAGTATGCCTACCATGTAAGGTAAGCAATTTTCTGATGTATTAACATAGTATGAGAGGCGCATCCGTGGCCAAGTGATTAATAGTCATTGAAGTCAAACCACTTGCCCCTAACTGCTGTGGGTTCGAGACCCAAAAGGGACATTGAATTTTTTCATGTCAGGAAACTATCCAACTTGCTTACAGAATGTCAAATCATGGTTCTATTCAGTTGCCTGTTTGTGCCTGAAAAAATACACAGAAGGACACCTAAGGTCTTCCTACACCAGTAAAGCTGGAAAATCACCACAGTAACCTATACTGTGTTGGTACAACATAAAACCCAACCAAACCATAGTATGAGAACTGTACCCTTGTTTAAAATTTGAGTGGTGTGGGTTACGAGACCAGTATGCTATTTTAAAAGAGCCAAGCCAGCCTCGACAACTCTGCAGCCAAACCAAACTGCTTTAACTACTAGTGGACTGCTCCAGATTTGAATCTGGGCAAGTCCATTGTGCATGTTTAATAGGGTAACGTTTTAATGCATAGGTGAACCTTTCACCAATGCCCCAATTAAACATGATAAATGATAAATAATGCAGGGATGTGCTTTCTGCTATAATTGATTTTATTGCCTCTCATTAAACATGTATAAGCTTCTGTTACCATTTTTACATAATTTATTGAAACACTTACATACATAAGTTATTGATAATTGATATATACATGTATAGGATGCTTCATGAAAGGCAAGGTCATTTTTTGTATTCAGTTCTGGGATGTCCATTTAGCCATACAGCTGTACATTAAACTGATTGCTTAAGTATAATCTCTCAAAATATTACAAAGTATATTTGATTTTCTAATATAGTATAACCTCATAGAGATAAATATAGAACATCATTTGTAACAGGTCTGTGACCACCAAATTTGGAATTTTAAGAAAAATATAGGTAAATGAAGGGATAAAAAACAGCAGCCAAATGAAGAACTTTTGTAGTCAAAGTGAAGTATGAGGACACAACACAGTCTGCAGGAAAAAACATTACACTGCCAGTGATTTCACTTTGCTGAGTTTCATTGATCTGCATCTGAATAATATGATCATGATGGCATTTTCTATCAGTTTACAAAATGTATTGCAATATTTATAACCAGTTACATAATCTCATTATACTTGTACATGCAGTAGAATGTATTACCGTAATTGATTATACCAGACAAAAATAAGGAAACATGCTATTTATAAGTTAAATTTCCTGTGTGCCCTTTGAAGCATTGAAGCATTATCAGTCTTGTAAAATCATCATATTAACCAGCAACATTTTTTGATCAGTCACATTACCCCATGAAACAAACAGTTATAAGGTTTCATTCATAGAATTACCTCATGGAACAGTTTAATCTGGTTACATTCATAGAATTTCCTCATGGAACAGTTTAATATGGTTTCATTCATAGAATTACCTCATGGAACAGTTTAATATGGTAACATTCATAGAATTACCTCATGGAACTGTTTTATCTGGTTACATTCATAGAATTTCTTCGTGAAATGAACAGTTTAATTTGGTTACATTCATATAATACATGACATTTTTTTTATCATCTTGAAACAATATATAACCTCATCACATAGGCATCATCATATAGACATCATCACATAGGCATCATCATATAGACATCATCATATAGACATCATAATATAGACATCATCATATAGGCATCATCATATAGGCATCATCATATAGACATCATCACATAGGCATCATCATATAGACATCATCATATAGACATCATCATATAGACATCATCACATAGGCATCAATCATATAGACATCATCACATAGGCATCATCATATAGACATCATCATATAGACATCATCACATAGGCATCATCATATAGACATCATCACATAGGCATCATCATATAGACATCATCATATAGACATCATCACATAGGCATCATCATATAGACATCATCACATAGGCATCATCATATAGACATCATCATATAGACATCATCACATAGGCATCATCATATAGACATCATCACATAGGCATCATCACATAGGCATCATCATATAGACATCATCACATAGGCATCATCATATAGACATCAAATATAAACATCATTAAAGAACATGCTACAACATTGCTAACAATCATGTTTTATCACAAAAAAAACGAAACTTGTTAAGGCAAAAACTTGTTCTTGTTTTGCTTCATTTGGCCATCCATGTTATTCTGACAAATAAAAAAAACTCAAATAGAATATAAAAATCTGAAGTGAAGTACAGTGCTTCCACACAGCACTCTCATTGACACCTGCTGTTGTGAAGTATAAAAACCTTAAAAAAAGGTGATCCCTCAGAAGCATTAAAAGCATCAAAATTACATGAACATTTCAGACTTGGTTCAGATTGAGTCTGTGCATGAGGGATAATGAAAAAGTACGATAATATCCCTCAAGTCCGAGACCTAGATACTTACCTGTAAAATACTCTATATAAAAAAATCTACTACTGAAAATATATTTTATCTGTTTTTCATTTTAATACTTTTCATATATTTCTACAATTTCTAGATAAAAAACAAAGAAGGGAAAATGGTTTGATGTTTTTTTCAATGTCACCTTTCTCCTGTTACCATAAACAACATGGATCCTGTCCTCTCTAGTCCAATATTTGGTTTTTTAATGTCCAATATATAGTTCCTACTTCAACAAAAGACGGCAGTTGGTATTACAAAAAAAAACATTGTTATTGCAACATTACAGAAGGCTATTTCCTTTTTTAACATTTACTCGTTTTATCTTGGTCAATTCCGATAAAATTCTATCGTAGATCAACATGATATGTTTACATAATGTATTGACTTTTTTAGTCTATTATGAAGTATAATAACATACAAAGAAGTCTTTTATTACGCGAGGATAGTTGAAAGAACAGACTTAATGACAATAACCTCAAGTAACCGAGTATAATGTGCGATTTCAACAGTCTCGTTTCATTTTAAGTCAACAAGCTTGCGATCACAATCATTACATTAGATTCTGTTCGGTTTTCTTTGGTCTCGCTGCAAGATTCTACTTGATAAATATCAATATATTAGATTTTTGTTCCGTTTTATCGTGTATTCAAATTAAAACCATAAATATGTACAGGATGTGCTCTATATTTGGTGGCGTTTTTTTTTTTTTTTTTTTTTTGTATTGTAATACAATTCTTCATAACAAATGTCAATAAAACAGACTTTGTTACGTTATAACATTATTTGAGGTTTGAAATGCGAAGAAAAAAAAATGTTAAGAGACATTATTGATTCGAATTGCTAACATGCATTATGCGATGTTTTTATCCTGTGCCAACGATTTTTATCATTTTTTATCATTTTTAACAACCACTTGTCAGTGGGCGACCAAGTTACCTTTATATTTATTGAGGATATGTCATTGTACAGCATGTGTCAGTGCAAAACAAGATTAAAAGATCGTTTTTGAAGATTTCTTGTAGGATTACAGCTTAAATGTTTAAGAAAAGATTAAATTTATCCTTGGGTCTATTTCAAAATATCAAACTTATGTTAAAACAGAAACGAAAAGGTGTTAAGCATGAAAGGAGTGGTTTTCTTAAGAATTATGTTTTTAAGGGTTTTCCCCATTCTTTCTCTCCTGGAAAAAAAAATTTGATTGCAGAAAAAAATAGAAAATGTAGTTTTATTGATTATTGAGTATAATATATATTAATGGAGCAAGAAGGAAGTCGCCTCTTTCTCTTGTATTAAAAAAAACCAGCCTTATAATTTGGCAGTAAACAATAACTTACCATGCATGGTTTAAAATACAAAAAGATTTCTTTTAAAATTCAACTATTGAAGATCTATCGAAATAGCTGCTACAGATTTGGGTATATATAATATATATTTGTTTATCAAATTCAATATTTATATTTGTACCTATACAGTTCATGTCTAAATTTAGCTGAAGGTTACAAATTATGGAAAGTAGAAAATGAAATTAAGTTCTTGAAATATGGTAATGAATTTATCAAATCAACTCACTAGATCAACCAACCAACTTATCAACCAACCAACCATTACCAACCAACTTTTTAAACCATCAAACAATCAATAAAAACACATAAATTTTTTTAATCTTTATTCAATTAAAGTCCCTTACTTTGCTCAATCAATCGCATGTTTTAAATAATAAATTGACCCTTTTCTTCAATCTTCAGATTAGCTAGGACTATTATGAATAATCAGCAAGGAGTTTTGAATGGACTGAACCTGATTTGAATTTGGACCAGTCCATTGTGAGTTAAGCAAAAATGAGCAGCTACAGTAATAGTTTTAGAATGATAGGGCCAGCAAAATCTGATTTAATTTGAATTACTTGTCTGTTTTTATGTGAAGCATTTTTTAACCTGTCCATATGATATTTACATACAATGTAGTTAATTCTGGAAATTTTTCACTTGTCCATACAGGCTGTGGGACAACCTGGGCAATACGGACAATTGATTTTGCCGGCCATTCAGTAATGCTCTGACAGTTACTGACCTACTGGCAAAATTTTACAAGTCACTTGGTGTATGCTCTCTCATTTTTCAAACATGTAGCACTCTGATCATTCTTAGTTTTGTGACCTTCATTTGACATGAAAATGCTCAGTTGAAACCTTCAATTGATATTAAAACCTTCAGCTGACATGAAAACCTTCAGCTGACATGAAAACCTTCAGCTGACATCAAAATGCATGATTTAAATATATTGTACATGTATCATAAATGAAAATCGTACATGTATCATTAATGAAAATCGTGGAGCTTTAGGGGCTATTTTCTAGACTTGCAAGGGGGCAGTGGCATTATTGCCTGTATGGGTCTAACATAGCCCCCTGAACCCATATAATTGTGCCTACTATCAACTTTGGCCTTGCCTAACTCCTGATTGTCTAAATATCATGTTTTTAACATAAGCTGTCACCAATTCCTACCTGGTAGAAACTGGACCCAAACCTCACAAGAACGGACCGTTTCATTTTGCCAAATTTTCTGAGTATGACCTCTGTTCTGTAACCAAGGGCATATCAAGAATTTCCAGTTGGAAGGTCATATTTAGAAATTATATAAAGTTACCTCTGATATAAATATTGGTTTCACATTACTTTTATTCACCCTGCAAAAGCTAAATTGAATTCTTTTATGCTGGAAAAAGTGACTGACACAGCTATCTAACATCATAATCTTGTCATAATGAATTTATTAAGCTATTGAGTATACAAAAAATAATTTTCTTATCAGAAACTTGCAAATTAATGACCACTTCATACAACTGCAAAACTGTTGAAAACAGGTGTTAAAACTAGAAAAGAAAGTTAAAACCCATGGGTTTAGTATGTTGAAATAAGATGGGTCATTTGTTTAAGAAGGCGGGTAAATAAATACCTACCAAAAAGGAATGTAAAAAAAATAATTATTAGAAGTATTAAGATGGTCTATATAATGTTGCAAGGGAATTTACCTAGTTACTGGTTCATAGCAAAACGAAGACAATCATTGGTAATGCAATGGACAATTTAAGACTCCCAACAGGGTTTAAAGTTTGTAGTAGGTCTGCCTTTTGATAAATATTTTCAATAAAATCTGTGTCTCAGTGACATTTTTTTCTTTGACACTTAATTATTAGATATATAACTATTTCAGTTAAGCATTCAGTTATGACCCATTGTTGTTATTTACTATATAAAGCGCTTCATGATTAACTAGCAATGCAATAGGTGGCGCTTTTGTCAATCTTTTTTTAGAACAGAGAGTGTGTATGTTTGAAGCAATGTCATCATCTTTGTCAAAACGTTTTTTTGTGTTGTTTTTTTCAGAGCTTTTATATAAGATGTACGAAAGATGGCGAACCAAGCTTCACGTGCCAGTGTAGCGGAAATTGTGATATAGTTAAACAAGGTCGTATTCGATGTCAATACTGCCGCTATCAACGATGTCTAATGGCAGGAATGTGCCGTAAAGGTAACCTAATCTATATTTAGAATTATCAAATTCAATTTTAAACTTTTGTTGCCATAGTGATGTATTACGTTGCAAACCATTGACAGAGCCATTAAGCTTTTATATCTGTATAGATAGGTTGGGCTGATGTAAGGTTTTATGATAACCTTGTCATCTCATCATGTTATCTTTAAGAAATACTTGAAAATTCATTCTTTTCATTATTGTCAGGAGATAAGCCTATTTTGAACATAAAAGTGGCACGCCTACACATTTATGCATTATTTTTGTTGAAAACTAAAAACTTGTTAAATAAAGTTTTAAAAATTTGCAAAGGGAAAAAATTTCTTCCTAGAATAGAAAACTTTATTAAGCATCCTCAGATAAATGTCAGTTTTTGGAAACTTTAGAAAATGCTCTAAATAGTAAAAACTTGTATTGTACAAATTGAGGACTCAAAATTATTAGTTGCATTTATTATTGTGTCATTAATATCATTAAATTAAAAAAGCCCTTTCTCATAAAAACAAGATTTTGATAAAATTATTACTTCATCATAACAGTCATATCTTGCTTAATGATGATGCAAATCTGCACATAGGTAGCCAAAAATGATGCAAAATTTTCTTATTGTCTAATACAGTTTACTATTTAGCTTAACTATAATATTTACATATATAATAGGGAGAGCTATCCTCATCACTCCCGAAGTGACACACACTCCATGGAGGTCCAAAAGCCTAAAAACATAAAATTTGAATTTAATTTCTTACATAGATATAAAGCTGGGTCACATAAAACAGAAAAATACCCAAAAGAACATTAAGGAATATAAGAAGAAATCAATTGAAAATCATACTTTTGTGCTATTCTTAGCCTTCTTTGAGTTAAAAGTGTTGCAATGCTTTTCAATTTTGGGTCATAATGAGTTTCCACTAAAATAATTATCCCCGGAAGAATGGAGTGAGCAAATGATCTGAAATTTTGCACACATTGATGATTTATTGGTCTAGACCTACAGTCCAGTTATGTAAAGAAACCTCAGTGTTAGTCCCTTTAACCCATAACCAGATATATACGCATTTCTACGCCTTTTTTCACCCCCCCCCCCACCCACCCCCAAACCCCCCTTCCTTTTTTGCTTTCTCAAATGGTTGAAAAAATGCCTTATTTAGGCCCCCAAACACTTGTTTTTGTTTGAGAAATGTTGTTTAAAAAAGTTACCACTTTTTTGGCGCGGTCCCCCATCCAATAGATACAGAAGGGGGGATGTGCCCCCTTTTGTTTTGGGGGTTTGAAGGGGGGCGGTAGTCCCCCTAATCGCCAAGAAAATTTTGGACTTGTGAGAGGCTAAAAATGACCGAAGGTCCATCATAAGGTAATGTGTAACCAACGCTGAAAAGCCTTTGACTCTATCTCAATCCATTGAGAAGTGGCAGCACTTTCAAATAAATTTTGATGGAAAAAATCAACGCAAAATAGTGATTTTTGGCAATTTTGAGATGTCCCCTAGTTGCCATGGTAACAGGAAATTTAAGACTGATCATGTTGTTGCAAAGGCAATGGTCCAGTCAACATTTGTGCCAAGTTTGATTAGTATTGAAGCAGTTTTTATAGTTTTATAGCAACTTGAACCTGTAACGGGAGACTTTTCAATGAAAACAGCCATTTTTCACAAAATGCTCATGGGGTAATGCCAGGGTTAAGGTTTTCATACAACCCCACCCAAATCTTGAAATCATGTCCCCTGACTCCCGTCCATTAGTAGTCTCCGTTGAATTCTCATCTATGTCACCTCAAGAAACCCTAGTATGCATTTGTCATAGGAAAGGCTTATAAGTAATTTGATTAATTTCAAATATACATGTATTTCATTTTTTTCCCCTCAATTTAGCCTAAACAAACTAGGTTATACTCAAGTATAAATTTTACTTTAAGATGTTTCATAAACTCTGTGGCTACCTGAGTTAATATCAAATTCAAACAGATAAAGGAGCTGAAGATTTGAATGAATATCTTTAAATGGAAATCCAAGTTATTTGACTTATATTGATTGTGAATTTGTTTGAATGTAAGATTCAATATAAAGATTTTTCTAAAGCCATTGTATGAGTGACCTTTATTTTCTGTTCAGTCTACCAAACATTGTTCAAAGGTTGTGAAAACATTGCAGAAAACGTGATATTTACTTCAGTTAGTCAATACAGTCATGTATTTAGTCAGGCAAATATTCGATTTATTGGGCAGGTTACCTGAGGTACTGAAAGTAGCCGAAATTAAAAACCACTTAGTACCTAGGTCTTTCTGTCACAGAAAAATGTAACAAGAAATAAGTGACATTGAACGTTTTGTTCAAGGAAGGACAACAGTTACTGATAACATCATTTTTTTCTAAAAAACTAAAAAAAAATTAAAATCTGATCCTCAGATTTTTGTCCATACAGTCAAACTTTGAGTTAAAAGCCACCTTAAGATATTAAAGTGACTCCACTGAGGATTTTTGACATGATGGAACTGGAAATATTTGTTTGACATTTGTATACCATTTGTTCAAAATCTAGACCAGTTACTTATATGCAAAATTTTTTATCATTTGCTCACTCCATTTTTGTAGAATAATCATTTTTATTGTACAAAATGACCCAGAAACTAAAAGAGCTATAACGTTATTGCTTTTAACTCAAATCATGATAAAAATTACATTTTAAATCTATTTTCAGGTTAATTCCGAGTTTATTTGTCTCTTATAATTTTGAATATTTTTTCCTTTTTCAATACCCATTGCATATTGATTAAATTTTATGTTTTTTAGGGCTTTGAACCTCGGTGGAGTTCCTTTAAGACCTTCCCAAAAAAGTTGGTCTGTCAAAAACTACCATATTAGTGTCTGTCATAATCCTTCAAAATTTCTTTCGATAAAATCTGATCGACTAATTTTGAAACCTCAACATTTATTAACCAGCACAAACAATCAAGTTTTAAATCTATATCTATTTAGTCACACAAAAGTCATTAAGTACATTTATTTTAAATGACTTTTGATGTTTGTGTAATCTATTTCAACATGACCTTAGTTTTCAAGGTCACACACGCCTTTCAGTATGGTGATTAGATATTCACAATACACAGCCTTACCTCTCCATTAAAAGCCGCTAATCCCTGTAGTATATTTACAAGATTCTCAATTCTTTTAAGTGATTTTATTCTTTGATTTGATATTATTTTATTCTCCCCCCCCCCCTCCTGATCAAAATTTCTAATGATCGTTTAAGGGAGATTTTTAAAGGAGGGGGTCATTTAAGTGCTTAAAGCTTGTTTATTAATCCTTATACCATCTTAAACATCTTAAAATGGTCTTGCCAATCTTTCAATTAGGACAAAACAATTCACCTGCTGATTTTGGTCTGCACTATTTGATCGGGTAAATTCTATCGCCCAGGTTAAAAAGCTAAAGTAGATTCTCCTTGAGGAGAGTATCTCTGTCCTGATTGGGCCTTTAAAAACATGAAACTATGGATATTCTTCTTGAGCAAATTGCTCATATGGATTTCCATTGTGACTTTAAATAAACAAATTTACACATTTACATACAAAACATACACAAAAACTAAGTGAACTTACTTTGAATGAAGAAAATTTCATAAATCATTTAAAATAAAACACTTGAAACACTTGCTTTTGTCTTTCCTGATGTCACATCTAGTTAATAATCTTGAAATCTGAGTAAAACTATTAAAAAAATTTCATTTATTGAAGTATTCCTTCATAAGCAATATGCATTTAGATATGGTTGTATGTAAGTATAGTTTACCTCTAGAAGATTATTTATATGGTATGGGGCATTAACTTCAAGGTGAAATCTTCTGAAAGGCCGGCAGTTTTTTAAACTTAAAACAGTACCACTATCAAAAATCAAATCTTGGACTTTCAAATCCATGATTGTCAAATTTATGACAAATATCAACTCAGAATCAGTATCAATTTAAGATTTGTAAAGAGAATTATTTTCTGAGAATTCAGAAAAAATATTACTGTTTTCCAAAAATAGAAGCCAATATCAGCTTTAGAATAGGCACAAAAACCATTGTCGGTTATAGAACGATTTACTCGCGTCTTTCAGGGTCCCTAACATCTGTCAATAAAAAGTTCTTTTCAAATTGCCTCAAGTTTGATCTTGTCTGGTATGAATGCAATTACAAATTATTAAACACGTTTTAGAGTAATAGAACAGAATTTATAAAAAGTCTGGAGTTGCCTTGAATATAAGAATGAATTAAAATCATTGAAATAATTTTGTATTCAAGGGTGTGTATATAATTAAACATGATACTTGCTGATAATCAATTTAAAAAATACTATGTTGTTTCTTATATATGCTGCCAAGCGGTTGTTTCTTTACCCTAACCACTCTAAATATATTAAATAGACTTGTCCAGCTTTTAATCTGGACAAAACCATTCATCGTTTTTAGGGAAAATTTCAAAATACTTGTACTGACTGAATAGCAAACAATGTAGACTATGGTCAAATGGCACAGATGTGCTGGCTGATTTGGTCTGCACTGGTCACATGGGTAGATTCTGAAGCCATCAACAGGTTAAGTGGTACCAAAGAGTTTAGCTGTTATTTCATGAACATAGACATAAAAATTTAACAGAAAAAAAAACGTACTCAAATAAATTATTGACCAGTCGCTTTTCCGCAGCCTTTTGTAAATGGATCCAGCCGTTTGAATTTTGAAAATAATAACACTCATGTCAGTACTTGTGAAAGTAGCCTATAGATATAATATTATTAAAATTTAGCTGTTTAATGGGGGCGGGGAGGAATTGACAATTGTGAATTTCCATAAAAAAGTTTTTAAAAAAAGATACTTTTTTAGCTTTGTGAATGAGACCCTTAAACTATTTCGGCCCAAAAACTGTTTGGGTAAAAAACCCATCTGGATTTTGTTGCTATTTTAAGTAAACTATAGGAATGATTTTTCAAATTTGACAGTGACTGCACAGAAATTTAAAATCATGATTCTTTCAATTTATGTACTTTGGTAAAAGTTTTACGAGATACAAACAAATAGTCTGCCAATAACTGACAGTCCGTATTTACTTTATACTTTTCAAAATGAATGCTCTATTAAACAAAATATAAAAAAAAGGAAAATGATATTGCCCAATCCTATATGTTGAAATCTGAGCTGAGTTTGGTTAACAGACAAAAACTTTGTGTTATAAACAAATTAATTCTGTTGAATGATTGAAAAACCCAACTTTAAAATTTGATAAAAACACTTGAATGTGTATTATTTTACATCAATAAGAGGTTTAATTTATATGTTCATTGTATTTCAAGTACTTTGGACAACTTAATAAACACTTAAACACTTGTTTTTAAGACTTTTTTAGAATTTCAATTTTACACATCACACTTACATTGGAGAAAATCATAAATAATGAATCAGTAATCTTGTTTATTCATCACACCATTTTGTATGCCCTTCGTGAATTTTATTAGATAACATTGTAGAAAAATTCATAAAAAGCACTTCTAAATTGAGTGTCTTATTATGTTAACAGTCAAATATAGGGGGGGGGGGGGGACTGGGAGAAATATCATATTGAGAGGTGTATATTATTGAACTCGTCAAATGTCATCCATGTATAACCATTGGTATCAGTTTTCAGAAAAAAATAGTTTCAAATATAATGATGGCTTTTATACGATCAACAAATTTAAGTTTTGTAAAAAAAAAATTTCGAAATTTTCACTCAAGTTTTCCAGTATGAAAGGCAATTGGGCTTCTGCAGAAAAAAGAAAGAAAACAATTCTGGTACTGATAATGACTAGACTAAGCCACCAGTTCAGGGGGACGGCCTGTCATTGGCGCCCTTTCTGGCCACACTTGTTATATAGTTGCTCTATTTTAATAATTTGATGTCAAAACCCTTCAGCGCCCTCTCTGGCCACACTGGTCACAATTTGTTGCACTGTTTTAATAATTAAAAACCCCTCAAATTAACAATGGGTAGTCCCAAAACAAAGTAGGACAAGTTCATTATACAATTTCATCAGTGTGATGGTTATAAAATGTCCTATATTAAATATATAATAAAATATAACAGAGCACTATTATTAGTTAAAACACAATGAAATCTTTAGAATATAACAGTCATTTACATGATCTAAGATATAATACTACCTGGTAAGATATAGGCTACAAAGACAAAAGTTAGTAATGAAACAATAGGATCTGTGCCAAAAATGAATTATAAGGTATTGCCCTGTAAATATATATATAATCAATAGAAATACCTATACATTAACAGAAGGAATGTTATTTCTTTGATTGATTGATTAATTAATTGATTGATTGATTAATTAATTGATTGATTAATTCATTGATTCATCACTCACTCACTCACTCATTTATTTATTTATCTATTTTATTTATTGATTTATTTATCTTTTTTATTTATTTATTAAATAATTTATTTATCTTATTGTATCTTATCTTATCTTATTTTATCTTATCTTATCTTATTTTATCTTATTTCAGAGAAACCAGAGACAGTCCAGCCAGCTGAAGGCCAAGTCTTGTGTAAAGTTTGTGGTGACATTGCTAATGGCATTCATTTTGGTGTAAACACTTGTGAAGGATGCAAGGTCAGTATTAATCTTCTGTGAATAATTCTAGGCATTTGTTTAAAAATTACATCGTTACATGTGAAGGATAAAAAATAAGTGCAATAATCATATAAATGAGTTCAAATAATTACTATTATTTTGTTATGAAGTCTGGTAACTATTGTTATATTTGGTATGAATAATAATACAGAAAGCAATTTAGGTAATTGTAGATATTTCAGTATAAGTTCTTCTGAAACAAGATAATTAACTATTGCAATTTTGGTGTAAATTCTTGAAAAACATCAAAGATAGCAGGTAAACTGTAATTAGTCATTTGATATTGTGAAAAGTTAATATAGTTGCTGATTTCATTTTAGTCTCAGCATCAAACTAATTTATTTTATAAAGTTCAATTTTGCTGACTTGATAATTGGTTCAAATGTTTTTTCTTTTTATTTACAGAAATTTTTCAGACGCGGTTTAGTTGAAAACCAAAGTTATATTTGCAAAAGCGAGAAAGAATGTGCTATCAACCCAAGAAATCGTAACAACTGTAGATATTGCCGTTATCAGAAATGTTTGACTGTCGGCATGTCCAGAGAAGGTGAGTAGAGCACCTAAATTTGAGCCACGCCATGACAAAACCAACATAGTGCGTTTGCAACCAGCATGGATCCAGACCAGCCTGCGCAGTCTGGTCAGGATCCATGCTGTTCGCTATCAGTTTCTCTATCAGTCAAAGATCATCACTATAAGACTTAAGTTCACATATAGAAAACCTTCACTAAATGCAAAAATCTAAGTATTCTTCTACATAAAGTGACAAGAAACCAACTAGCAACATAGACCATTGTGTTACATACCTATGTCCTGCTTTATATAAAGATTTTCTGTATTTGTCATCTGCTACAAATATATAATTGTAAGACACAAGTAGACAACTAAACCAGACTATTAAAACATTTCAGTTGCCTCCCATTACCCATTTTTTTCAAACTATAGGTAGATTTCATTTTTTTTGTGAGCCTGGTCAGAGATTTTTGTTAAAGCAGTATTGCTATCTAAAAATTCTAGTGCAATAGAATTTGTATTTGATAGAGGAAAATTCATTTTAGAAAAATTCTGTAGTGAATAATAGGTTCTTAAATAATATTTGTGATAAGAATCTACAATAAATCATGTTTTACACTTGAAATAAAACACCATAAAGCAGCTTAGATATTCCTCGGCTTGTAAGACTATGAAGATTTCCACGTGACCTTTACATTGTCGTTGTAATTCCAACAACAAACTTGAATTTATTGCTGAAAAATTTTACACCGAAAACTGGCAGTGCTATCCTGTGTTTGCTTGGTGTCGGGTAAAAATGATTTTAAAGATTGACTGTATTTACTCTCATATAAGTCTGACCTCTTTTAAGACAGGTTCTAGGTTTGGATTTATTTATTTATTATCTAGCAATAAAGATGGGAAGACCAAAGAAAGGAGATGGAAGTGAAGCATCCTGTTTGACAAGCAGTCCCAAAATGACTCGCCAACCACTTGTAGACTTAGAAAACAATCAATTAACGAATCCCCAAGTCGGGGAGGAATCTTGTGATAATGTAAAGACATGTTTACCCGTTGACAAAATAAAGGAAGAACACCTTACAACCAGTTGTCATTTTGAAAAGAAACTTGGAGACAGTTGTAACCAAGGGCAAATGTGCACGCCGAGATGGCAGCCTTGTAACCAGGGACAAATTGTCTCCACAGGTTCCCACAGTCAAAATGCAAATGGTGTTACAGAATTTATTGAAGAAGAAATGGACGAGATATTGATGATGTTACAGAATGATAACCAAGGCGGACCTCCCGCCAAAAAACAACGTTGCTTTAGGTACAATGATGAGAATATGCAGAGGACCTGCAAGCCAGAATTTGGAATGCAAAATGAGGAATGGCTAATAAACGATATGTCCGGTCAACCGATCGCTGAACCCATGAATATGAGCGTGAATCATATGATGTCAAGACCACCACCTCAGTATCCTGGTTATACTAACAACATGTCACCTTGTCATTCTCCAAGAAGTCAGGGGTCATCTCCTCCAAGGTATATGTCAGATGCTGAGGTCCATTCCCCAGGTTACATTCCAAATGGTAGTCCTAGATCACCATCTTGTCAGTATTCTCCCAGGCATAGCCCCATGTACATGCATCCACATTCCCCACACAGTCCCTATCAGGATGACATGTGTCAACAAGGATCACCATACAGTGAAGCTGGATACCACAGTGAACCATACAGTCCCCAGGATAGTTACCAGGTCACAGATTTGTCTGTCCATTGTGGTTTACAGGCGATGAACCCCTGTGGCTCTCCAGCTCAAACTTCTCCTGTCTACAACAGTCAAATGACTCAGCTATCAAACCCCAGCCCATCTATGACCATTCCTCATCAGGAAGGGGGAGTTAACTCCCATGACGGCTGGTGTTTGACTGGTTCTCCGTCATTTTTCTGTGAAAGTCCATTACAAAACTCAAATCACACAACCATTCCAAATCAGGAAGGGAAAAGCATTCGTAGTTCATCCAGATTAGCAAACCTACAGAAGATTAACCATTTTTTCATGTCAAAGACTCCATGTACTCTCCAACTGTCCCCAGATAATGACCTTGATGGGAAAATGACAAGAGGTGACATTGAAGAAGAAATTGTTCATAAAACACTTGACTCGGTTAGCCCAGCACAATCATTCTACTACGTTATGTCCGAGAGTCACTCGTACTCGAGTGATTCAAGCTGCGGCACAAACTATGATACATTTACATCTTGCCAGCGCGCCAACAAAAGAAAGTCATGTGACACATCTGATATGACGGACCCAGCAAGTTTAGCTGGTTCCAGTGTGGGAAAATACAACGAGGGTGTGTCCAGGAAGTATTGGCAACAGATACCATGTGACAGAACAGATGTGGAGCCAATGACGTCACACAAACAAGCTTTACTAGATCACTTGAACAAAATCTTTGAGCAGATGGTGGAACGATGTACGGAATCATTATCAACGAAGCCCTTAACAGGACAGGTAAAATTATTTCTAATAAATTTTCAAAATTATTTATTGATTTACTTATTCAATAAACTTTGTCATATCATATTCAAAATTTTGTTTTTGAAAGCTAAAGTGATTTAATACACATTTAAAAGTTTAAAATGTTTATGTGTAAGTAATCACCGGTAAGTTAAATGTTGTCCGATTCAAATAATGAGCAAGAAACTTTACATAAATTGTTTAGTGCTATAGTTCCAGGAACAGATTCCAGAATGTGTCTCTCAAAAAGCTTATCATTTCTTTAGCTTCCTACACAGACTAAGACAACTTCTGTGTAAACTAGAAAACTAAAATATATTCAATAATCACTAATGTTGATAAGAAGAACAAGATAATTATAAGATTAAAAATCATTTTGAATTTGTTTAATATCTTTACCAATTTTTTCCAGGAAAATGCTAACTGGCAGCAGATTCAGTTACGAATTATTCGTAACACATCGGCAGTGGTCAAGTTTGCATCCCAAATACCAGGTACTTTACTGTTTGTATTTAAGTGATTTGTCAAAATAAGTCTGTGGACCTAGGGATTGTAAGTTTGAGTCCCTGACAAGGCACCACTGGCACCTGGTGAGAGTCCCTAAATAATGATAAAATGAAACAAATAATTCCCATATAACAAAAATTGCTTTCCAGGAGTGTCCTCATAAACCTTACCATATACATGTTTAAAAGTGAATGTTACATAATTGTTATGATAGTATAACTATATGGGGGATGTGTATGAAAAATGATTCTTGGTAAAAATTTTAGGAAATTTCGCTCTGGAACAAAATCCAGAATACTTCTTTTAGTTCAATTGACTGCTAAAATACATGTATGGCAAAACCACTGTTACATAAATCTGGGTGTATATATAAAAATCACAACCACAAATTGAGCTCAACTTAAAAATTCAATATATATTTTATTATCACAGGGTTCAGTAATCTCCACCCAGAAGACAAAGAATTCCTGTGTAAACGTGTGACATTCATGAGCACCCTTCTGATGGCGGGACAACATTTATACAGCCCATCAGAGAAAAATTTCCATGATTTCTGGAACTGGCAAATCACACCTCAGAACCCATTTTATTTATTCAAAGAGAAGCTTTTGGAAGTTGGAGAAAAGATTCATTCGGCACACATGGACATGTATGAAGTTTCAGTAATGGCAGCTCTCAATTTCCTGGCCTCTGGTGAGATATTTGTGTGTTTAAATCAAAACTTTGGCATGCATATCATCAAATATAGTTTTAACCCTAAGCCTCTTGAATTTCTTAAATAGACTTGTCCAGTCCAGTGAAAATCAATCAATATACACCGTCCAGTGAAAATCAAGAAATTTAAGACAGAAAAAAATAGTTTTATAACCTCAAAGCCAGCAGCTGAGTAAGGATAACAGGTAACTTTCAAGATAGAACCATCAACCGCATCTGGTTATTGTGGGGGTTTCAAATCCCTCAACGGATTTTACTTAATTCATGTGTGCAAGCTATTCATATTCTGTACTAGTGGTTCTTTACTCAGGTAACCACAAGTGGCAGAGGGGCAAATCTATGCATAGATCTTTCTCCATCAGTAATACCTTGATGTTGCAATATGTATAATAACTTGTAGTATCTGTGTGACATGCAACCCATCCAAGTAACAATTTGTTGTCATTTCACAAAATTCCTTAGTTACTGCCACAAATTTTGAAAATTTGAATTAATGACATTGTTAGTTTAAATTGATCAACTTTTCAATAACATGTATATAGAGTACTTTGTCATAGAGTAATATACATCAAAATTGACATGATCATTTAAAGTAGTTGATTTTTATGGCTTTTGTGGTTTTAACTAACATTAACATTTAAAGTATAACTTTTAATAACATGTACATTATAATTTATTTATAGACTTCTTGGACTTGGCTTATCCAGAAGCTATTGAGGAGGGAAGAGGAAAACTTATTGCTGCACTTAAATCTTATGAATTAAGTAAGTATCATAAACTTGTCTATATTTCACAACTAAATGTATCATATAACAAGACTGTCTTGATACAGAAAAATAGGCTGTTGTATTATTTCCTATCATATTTCATACAGATAATGAAAGAATGAAAGTCTGGTCTTATTCAAACAAAATAATATAATTTGATTTTGATTCAGCATCAATCAAATATACTGTTATAATAGCAAACAGTGCAGACCATGATCAGATGGCATAAATGTCCCAACTGATCTTGATTATTTGTTTGTTTGATTGGGTTTTAAGTCACACAACACAGTATAGGTCATTTGGCGACATTCCAGCTTTTCTGGTGGAGGAAGACCACAGGTGCCCTTTCGTGCATTATTTCAGGCATGAACAGGCACCTGAGTAGAACCACCCACCTGTAAGCATCTGAGTAGAACCACCCACGTTCTGTAAGCATCTGAGTAGAACCACCCACGTTCTGTAAGCATCTGAGTAGAACCACCCACGTTCTGTAAGCTAGCTGGAGAACTTCCTCACATGAAAGCCTCTGTCAGAATTCAAGCCCACAGCAGTGAGGGGCAAGTGGTTTGAAATCAATGACCTTAACCACTCTGCCACGGGGCTGATCTTGAACTGCACTTGTTGCACGGCCAGAGGGAATGTGTTAAAGTAGGTCTCCCCATTTCCAAAATTATTTAGGTATTATTAAGCACATGTTTTTTAACAAGATACAAACATTTTACCATTTACAGACAGTCCTTAAATATAGCATTACATTTTTTATGGTGAAATATTGTGATTTACATGTTATATGATTGGTTTTTACAGCAAAAGGAATAGATGTACATTCAAGGCTGACACATTTGTTTAGCCTCATTCCGGAGATCAGACATGTAGGCATGTGGCATCAGCAATTAATGAAACAGATGAAGATAAATGTACACAAGCAGGAAGTGCAACAACTATATGATGCAGTCAATTATAGAGAGAGCTAAATATTTAGTGGTGTTAGACCATGTTACATAGCCACAACAAAGCCAAATAACTTTTTAGCAATACCAGGCCACATAACAATTATTATGAAATTATTAGTGAAAGGTCAACTTACATTTAGCAATACCAGGCCAATATATTACACAGTGCAAGGCCAAATTATATTTAATGGTACCAAGCCACATTTCATTCAACTTAAGGCCAAATAACATTTAATGGTACCATTTTAGCCATATTACATTCAACTTTAGGCCATATAACATTTAATGGTACCAGGCCACATTAAATTCAACTTTAGTCCAAATAACATGCAATGGTAACCAGGCCACATAACATTCAGCTTTAGGCCATATAACAGTTAGTGGTACCAGACCATATAACATTAAACTGAATAAGCCCTGGTATACCATGAAAATATGCATGTCCATATTTTTATAGAATTCTTCATGGTAAAAACATCTATAGATTGAAAAAGTGTAAAAATAAGTCACATGATATAACTACTCAATTTGAACAAAAGCAAGGCCACACTATTTATGAAAGTAGTTTAACTGAAAAATTTGTCTAAATTTTTGATCACCCATAATAAAACTGCATACTTTTTAAATTCTGACAAAACTTCCTTGCTTGTACAACCATTAATAAAGCTGGTTTATTTAAAATACAGGATAAGAATGTGTCACAAAGTACTTTTCCGTCCATTTTTATATGCAATAATGTCCGTCCATCAGACCATTTTTAGTCTACAATTTCATTTTAATTTCTACATTTTATAATTCTGCTTACTAAATTTCAATGAAATTTTACAATAAAGGTCCTTTTATCAAGATCTTGAACTATTTTGTTGCCAACTTTTTGTTATAAATATAAAAAAAAAACCCATACAGATAACTTCAAGGTCATTAAGGTCAAATATGATTTTATTGGTTACAGTTAATATTTTCTGCAAATTTAACAGTAGTTCTAAGCAATTTGCATGCTATGTACTGATAATGGTTGCCAGAATGTTAAAAAATTTCTTTTAACACTAAAACAGTATGAAAATAATTTTTCACAATCTTTTTTTTTTCACCTAAGACATACATGTATGTGCTTTTATAATTGACATCACAAGGAAGTGATCTGACCTAATCACAAAACATTACAGTCATATAACCATAACATAGAAAGTATGTGAAATAACACTATCACACAGAAGTATGTAAAGATCTTTGATCACATTTCATATATGGGGAAAATGTTTGATCACAATGTTATATAATTATGTGTCAGTGATCTATGATCACATTTTACATATGGGGAAAATGTATGATCACCTGATATATATGTGTCAGTGATCTATGAACACATATATTGGAATGATATATATGTGATCACATTGAATAAAAGGGGGACATGTGTGATCACATGTTATATGTGAGTGATCAATGATCACATTTAATATATTGGAATGAATTGATCACAGGAAGCATGTATAAGAGTGGATATTTTGGTGTGATCACAGAATAAATGACATTTAATTTGAATTAAATATACTTGTTAAGGGACCATACATACAGTTTAGTGATCTCAGCAGTTGTGATAAATAAGTAGACTGATATATTTTAGTCTTACACATTTAAAATGAGAAAATGCATGATTTAAAAGTGCGAGATATTTCTAAAAATGTGATCACTCAAATATTGTGTTTATGATTGTGTTTCTACTAGGATCACAGTATGTGTTTTTTCCTAATAATAGTAGGGAAATGCCAGTTTCTGAATGTTTTTGTTTAAATGATAAAAAATGTAAGTTTTTATTGGAGTGATTACAAAAAAAAATGTAAGCATGTTTTCGTTTAAAATTACCGCAAAATATAGTACATTTGTACACAAGATTATTTAAATGATCAAAGAATACGAGTGTTTTCATTGAGGTGATCACAGAATGCGAGTGTTTTTATTTTAAGTGATTACTATATATGCTAATGATTAAGAGAATAATAATATTATTGAGGAATATTTTATGAACCTTAACTCTGCTGTTACCGAAAGATATAAGCCTTTGCCCTCCAGTATAGAGCCAGGTCTGAGTCTATGTAGTCTATCTGACTAGGCTCTAAACTGTTGGCTGGCTTACCTTCGGTTCTTCTTAATACCTAAAAGTTTGATAATTCATTGGTCAAAACACATTGGAAGCTGGTAAAGTCCATTTAAGAAACTCAGCAGGTTAAGGGTTATCAATAAAATATTTTTCACATTTACCGATAATCTTGGTAATACATGATTAGATATTTTTAACACATGTACATGTTGATTTTTTTTGTAGATTTTTTTTAAAATGGAAGAATGTTGCAAGAGAAGCTATGTGTATTGTCCTATAGATTTAATATATAATTTATGATGATACTGCTTAAAGCTCAGATATGCTTACAATGATTAATGTACACTCTGGGTGTTTATCATTATTGTTGAATTTTGTAATGATAAACATACAAAATTTTCATTCACAAATGCTTTAAAAGATGATGAAATTTTTTACCAAGTTTCCAATAAATAAATAAATAAATACTTAATATCAGGTGATATTTTGACTTTATTTTATCTATCTATTTTTACTCAAATGAAAGTGCTTTGTTTACAATATAATGTTAATTAAAGCATAGATCGTCCCATACATAGAATGCCAATCTGTTCTTGCATTCATCAATTAAAATTAAATAGCTTCAAGTTCATTGAACAAGAAAAGTATGGTTTGAAAATCTATAAAGTTTTACTACTGAAATTGAAAAGGCAGGTGTAAAAATATAAGTTTTTTTTTATAATTCCTGAGGTTTGAGGGAATGCTATGTATTTTTGTGGAGTCATATTATTGTTAAGAGAAAAAAGTACTTTTTATCGTTATAAGTTTTATGAACTACAGAAAAAGAATGTTAAAGTTTTGTTAATTTTATAATTTAGTTATTTTATCGATTAGTTTTGTTAAAATAGTTGTTACTGTCCTTATATATACATGTATAATTTGTGATTGCTTTACGTCTTTAATACCTGAATAGTTTTTGATTGCTTTACTTTTGTTGAACCCTATAAAAATCATTTAAAGACTGAACAATTTATTAATGTTTAAAATCTAACTTTACAAATACTGAATAAGAGGGAGAGATAATGTTTTGTTTTCGATGTATGTATTGGATTTTTTAAAAAGTACACTTAATTAAGATTCAAATCGTAAAAAACAGATATATTATTAACAATGTGTACCACAAGCAGTAATGTTTGAATTATAAGTTCCTCAAAGAAATTAATATTTCTTTTAAAGAAAATATACGCTACATAATTGTATGTATTGAGCTGTGATCAGATGACATCATAATTGATGTCATAACTGCTTACTATTTCATTTGTGGTATATTTTCGCTCCATATATCAAGATTTCTCTTCTCCTGCATTGTTATAACTAACGATTATATTAATATATTATTAATGCCATATTTTAACATGGTTTTATTCTGTTTGGCATAGTCCATTACATGGGCAAAGCAATGACCCTGTGATAATATATCGAGAGTTATTTAACCATATGTTTTGTTGTATGGATGTGTTATTTTTTAAAACAATGTAAATGTTTTAGCTTAATAAAGTGCTTTGTCAATGTGACGGTTTTGTTATTGTGATGTTTTTGTTTATTGTTATCATATTTGAGCCACGTCATTACATAACCAACGTAATGCGTTTGCGACCAGCATGGATCCAGACCAGCCTGCGCATCCGCGCAGTCTGATCAGGATCCATGCTGTTCGCTATCAGTTTCTCTACTTTTAATAGGGATGGTAAGCGAACAGCATGGATCCTGATCAGACTTGGTCTGGATCCATGCTGGTCGCAAACCCATTATATTGGTTTTGTCATGACGCAGCTCAATTATGTTTTATGGAGGATGTCAAACTATCACATCATTTAAAACTTTATTCAGAATAGTTCAAATCAATCTGTCCATTATATATACAAGGGGTGTATTAGCTATATTTTTCATTGATAATATTTGAAGGTATCTTTAAAAAAATAATGTATTTACTATACATCCCCTATCTAAAAGTGGTTCTTCAATTATTAGCAATTTGTTAATATTAATCATACAGGAGAGCGTTGTGATAGTTTGAAAACATCTATATTTGTTTTGAAAGCTACTGTTTATTACTCTGCCAATGGTAAATTGACACTGTGATAGTTTACAAATTAGGCAAGTAAAAATGCTGAAGTTAAATATTATTTTAATATTTACATTATTCTTTTAAATATTAAGCAAAGTCATGTTTATTTCATGAATTCTCTAATTATCATACATCTTAACAGATAAATCTACTTCACTGAAGCCACATGTAAAACTACTTCACTGTACCTATATGTAAAAGTACTTCACTGTACCTACATGTAAATCTACTTCAATGCAGTCACATGTAAAACTACTTCACTAAATACTTCATTGCAGTCACATGACAAACTACTTCACTGTACCTACATGTAAAATACTTCATTGCAGTCACATGACAAACTACTTCACTGTACCTACATGTAAAATACTTCATTGAAGCCACATGTAAAACGTCTTCACTGAAGCCACAATGTAAAACTACTTCACTGTACCTACATGTAAAATTACAAATGCACTTTACTGTACCTACATGTAAAACTACTTCATTGCAGTCACATGACAAACTACTTCACTGTACCTACATGTAAGACTACTTCATTGAAGCCACATGTAAAACGTCTTCACTGAAGCCACAATGTAAAACTACTTCACTGTACCTACATGTTAAACTACTTCACTGAAGCCACAATGTAAAACTACTTCACTGTACCTACATGTTAAACTACTTCACTGTACCTACATGTTAAACTATTTCACTGTACCTACATGTAAAATTACAAATGCACTTTACTGCACCTACATGTAAATCTACTTCATTGTAGGCATATGTAACATTACTTCACTTAAATTAATTACAATAGCTGACAATTCTAAAGAGATATTGTAACTAGCAATTCTGGTACATTGTAAACACAGGCAACATTATTTTTCCACAAATACAAACTCAAAGTAATGTAACCACATCCAAAACTACTTCCAATAAAATATTTCAAGCAAATCTTCTTCAGTGGCTTCACAAAATGACCCTTGTATTGAATGAATACATGTGCACAGCTAGGTAAAGTTTACTTCATTGTGGCCATAGGTATAGTCTTTTCATTTAATTATGTAAAAGAAAATAAGTACTGTATTATTAGCCACATATGGGTGCAAGCAATGGCTTATCTTTAAGCATTTTCAGGTCATATTATGTTTTAGCATAGCTATAGGCAATACATTATTAATACATTTCCATTAGTGAACTTGATGTATCATTCATGCTACAGAAAAGTAGATTTACCTGTTAATTCAATCATTGTTTATACATTTTATTCAAGGAAAACAAACACATTTTTTTGTCATTTCTCACCATTGCTACATCTACATCATCAAGTATTAGCAATACATGTAAAGTTTGACTGATATTAATTAAATTTTGAAAGAAAATGCTTAATATTTATATACAAGCCAAAGAAAAGAATGTTAACAGGAATAATATCCTAATTTTGCTGAATTAAGTCTATATGTATGCTTACTTCTTCATAAAAAGATAATGTTATATGTTCTTTTTTTTTAAATAATCTGTGTTATATACATTTTTGTTTTTAATGTTGCAATGACAGCCTTCTGTTTATAGAAGGATCTATGAGTTTGTCATATTGTTGTTTTGATATATCATATTTTTTTTTATCTAGAACCATTTAGTATTGAAGCTTTTGTTTGTGTACCAAAGGGAGACAGAGTTATTGCACCTTCCGTCCAACCATTTATGCTTGCTTAATGAATCCGTCCTAATTTGTGTATATCGGCATTTTTGTTTCTAGTATGTCATTACAAGATCTCATTTTTATCTTTAAATGAATGATACATACAGGATATTCTACATACATTGTCTTGTTGACTTTACTTTAGATCAGTTCAAATTATCAATAAAGAGTTATTGCCCTTGTTCATTATTTTCAGCATGTATTTCTTGGGCATTCCTCAGTTTCCATGGGAACTTTTACAAATATATCCATCAAGTTTTTTCAAGAATTTTTTACAAGTTCTGTTTTGCAAATTTATTTCATCAAAATCTAATAATTCTTTGTGATATGTAATGTGTATATTTTAAAAAAGACCAAGTAGGCTTAAATATACGACAGTATGTTGAAATGAATGCCATACAGTGGTGATCCTGAGTCATTGATACATTATTACATTAGAAAAGAAATTCAATAAATGTCAAGGTCATTTAAACTTTTGGTATGACCCTTTGAGAACTGATCTATGTATTATAATGTGATATATAAACCCATTTTAGATGGCACTTTTGTTTAGCAAACAAGCTGAGGTCAGTACCACAATCCGAGGTCAGTACCACGTGTGATTTTTTCTACATTTGTGATGTACTTTGCACTTTGTTGAGGTTAACCATGTGGTTTTCTCCATAATTTGTTCATAACTCTTTCATTACATGTCAGCATAATAAGATAATGTACAATGTATATGATATCAATGTCAAAAAGTCAAACTGACCCAACAACCCGACATCCAACTTTTCAAAAACCATCAAAATTTGCAAAATGTTTGGAAATAATCAACCCTTAGCCTGATGGAACAGAAAAAAGGTTTAGCTTTTGCCACAAGTATAGAGCCAGGCCAGCCTGTACATCTTTGCAGTCTGACCTGGCTCGTTACTGTTTGTTACCTAAAATTGATAATGGACCGTTTCAAAAAAGGAAGCTGGACAAGTACATTACATAAATTCAGCAGGTTAAGGGTTAATGCAGTTAATTTTTTTATTCCAATGTTTTTTAAGTATATGTATCTGTTCAAGGTGCTCTGATTTGGGGCAAAAAAGGTTTGTTTAAGCAAAAAAGGTGTATAGATTTAAGGCCACTTGAAAAAGAATGCAAGTATTTGTTAACTGTCTCCCATACCTACGTTTTTTTTTTTTAATATGTATGTGCGTTAGAACACCACCAAATATACCACTAAATTTCCGCACCGCAACAAGAAGAATAAGATAGACTACAAGTTAATATCTGTTATATCAATCCTAACAATTGATACACTGCATCAGTAAAGTAAGATGTTATATAGACTAAATCTGTTGTATGAAAGAAAGAAGTGTGAAGACAGTTAACAAACTTTTTTTAGTTATGGCCTTAGACATAAAACTCTGCTATAGTATTTGAACAATTTCAAATGAAACCATATCTTAGTATTCAGAGCTAGCATGTAAAGATTTTATTTGTTGAATGAGTAAAACGATTATATTTCTGTTATATTTGTAACATGGATTTATTTTTTTCCAGCAAATTTACTGCATGGTGCACAATAATATTATGTCACTTTTGATGATCTCCATTTTAATTTCACAAACATTCTCATTATAAATACCAAGTTCATTTCCTACTTAACCATTTAAGTGCTTGTTGTGATTGGCCTGTGTCATCAGTGTTTAATCAGGCTAGCCTGAGCAGACTATAAGAATGGCCCTTAGTTGAAACCCTGATCACCCTGAATATTTTAAATGGACTTGTCCATCTTTGAGTATGGCCAAAACCATTCAAATTTTTTGGGGGAAAATATGAAAATA
The DNA here is from genome assembly GCF_026571515.1 of Ruditapes philippinarum. Lineage (NCBI taxonomy): Eukaryota > Metazoa > Mollusca > Bivalvia > Venerida > Veneridae > Ruditapes > Ruditapes philippinarum. The sequence continues at coordinate 21,099 of NW_026853547.1, read as the reverse complement.
AGTTATGAGTGAATAGCAAACAGTGCAGACCATGATCAGTCAGCAAAGATCTTGGTCTGCACTGGGCGTATGAATACATTCAGTTGCCACCAGCAGGCATATACATGTATTATCAGTGCTAAAATCCCTATTTTTAATAATAGACAGTTCCAAATTCAAAGCAAGACACTTCCATTACACAAATTCAGGGAAATAAGGGTTCATACATCTATCCTTTGTCCTCCAAAGCAATGAGAGGGAAAAAAATATAACTTGTACCAGTATTCAAGAATTGGTCAAGTTTGCTAATTCTTAGTGGCTTTTCTATTATATATTATGATTTAACTAATATATAACAAAAATATCAAAATTTTAAACACACAGTATCAATAACTGACTAAAATTTGGAAAGAAACAAAGGTTAGGAAAGAAATGAACTTGTAATTTTTTTTATCATTTTAGAGACATTTTAGGGAATCTCAAATTATCATTTTTGAATAATAGTGGATTTTTTTAAAGTTTTAAATGGAGACCATCAATATAAAAGTTTACAATAGACACGTCATTTGTGACTTGGAATTTATTAGTAATAAATGTTTAAACATGTGCTTCATTGTTTTCATTATGTTTATTTGCTACTTTTCATAGCAGAAGTCTAAAAATGAAAGTTACTGTGATTGTCATCTGGTTGGCAATACCTAGAAAAGCAATATGACCTCCAGATAAAAACAATATGACGGCCAGAAAAAGCAATATGACAGCCAGAAAAAGCAATATGACCTCCAGATAAAACCAATATGACGGCCAGAAAAAGCAATATGACAGCCAGAAAAAGCAATATGACCTCCAGATAAAACCAATATGACAGCCAGAAAAAGCAATATGACAGCCAGAAAAAGCAATATGACCTCCAGATAAAACAATATGACGGCCAGAAAAAGCAATATGACAGCCAGAAAAAGCAATATGACAGCCAGAAAAAGCAATATGACCTCCAGATAAAACCAATATGACAGCCAGAAAAAGCAATATGACAGCCAGAAAAAGCAATATGACCTCCAGATAAAACCAATATGACAGCCAGAAAAAGCAATATGACAGCCAGAAAAAGCAATATGACCTCCAGATAAAACCAATATGACAGCCAGAAAAAGCAGTATGACAGCCAGAAAAAGCAATATGACAGTCAGAAAAAGCAATATGACCTCCAGATAAAAACAATATGACAGCCAGAAAAAGCAATATGATCTAAAAAAAAAAGCAATATGGCATTCAAAAAAAGCAATATGTCAGCCGGAAAAAGCAATATGACCTCCAGAAAAAGCAATATGGCATTCAGAAAAAGCAATGTCAGCCAGAAAAAGCAATATGAACTCTAAAAATAGCAATATGACATCCAAAAAAGCAATATGACATATTGTTAGTATAAAGTTTGTTTTATTAGGGCTCGGATCAAATAGGCCATAAGGTGACTTCTAAACTTTTGATGGAAAAACTTCTATACAGTTTACATGCCGGTTTGATTGCACTTTGAAAGTCTTAAGTCTCTGAAACATGCTTGGAATGAGGCTTCTTTCAGGCTCCCAAACAACAGCTTTATTACTAACAGTCATAAAATACTCTAATCATTTTATTGTTATATACCAAAAAATTTAAACATAAAACATATTCCAAAACATAAGAATCTGGCAAGGACTGCTATTTTAAAAAATTGTACTTTTACTAATTTAAATCCAGACTTTTATTTCAAGGAAATTGATCTGTTTAAAAAAAATGTTTGCTCAATCCCACTAAATGGCTTTTTTCATGTTTTATTATATGCATTTCCTTATATGTGGCATTTTAATGTCGTTTGCAATAGCCCCTAATTTGAAACATGCTTATAATATAACCTACAATTTAATGTCAATATAATATCGTGAATAAATCATGGGCATTGAATAAATAAACACAAAAATGTTTCCTTCAAATTCTTTATGATATTTTTTAATCAATCTTTACTAAAAACATTCTTAAACAATATTTAAAAGTACAACAAAAATGTTAAAAAAATAAATTAATATATATATATGTATATACATGTATCACAATATATAATTTGTAAAAACAAAAACAAAAAAAAACATGAATATGAACAAACTTCCTAGATAAAAAAAAATATATCAAAAAATTGAAATGAAAAATTTGAAGACAAGAAATCTTTCAAGTTGAACAACTATACTAGTGGAGGAAGACCACTAGTGACCCTCATCATGTATAAGGCACCTGGATAGAACCGCTGACCTGTATCTTAAACAGTCAAACATTTTGTGGTTAATTACATGGACCCATGTATAGAGGTATATTAAAGTACATGTATATTAAAAAATTGAAGCAAAAGCCACTTCTTTATGTATTTCAATAACAAACTTAATATAGCTATTGATTCAATCTAAAAATCAGTGGGACTGATTATAAAGATTTATAATTCTCTATATTTCAGAAAACAAAATGATTTCAAACACATTTTTTATAGGAAGAAGTAACAAACTATATTTGTATTCAACTTTCATCAGTCAGAGATATTAATATACAAATAGTTGCTTTGGATTCCTTCTATTCCGATCTTAATAAATGAAAAGGTTAGGCTGATTCCGCAATGAATATGTTTACAAACATTCAATATCAGGTTATATTTAGATATTACAAAATATGTAAAGGGAAGTTACTCATCCTAAATTTTCAAAAATGAGACTTGTATACAATCGTGTATAACTACAAAATATTAACTATAAAATATATAAAGGGAAGTTACTCTTCCTTTATTTAAATTTTCAAAAAAAGACACTTGTATACAATCATATGTACAAATGTATCTGTATAAAAAGTTTTCAAACACTTTTTTTTAATAAGACAGCATAAAATTTATGAGAAAGTTAATTTATAAATATATTTAAAAAATAGAACTTGTATCTTGTGTTACATACTACAAACAGTCAGACGAAATATTTTTCAATCTACTTTTCACATGAACAAAATTGTGAACTATTGCAAATGAAGCACAGTAATGTAACTGTCTATCTCTTTGCATTCATCCACTATAAACGCGTATAATTTCTATAATGTCTTTGCGGCAGATTGGACAACCATCACGTCTGTTGATCAGCATGGCGGCACACATGTAGCATGTGACCATGTGATGACACGGTCTCATCACACAGTCTCGAGCTTTATCCATACATATTGCACAATCTAAATCATTGTCTGATGTTGACACTGTAATGGTAAATACAACAGTAATATAGACACTGCAAATAACACTTGAGCCAATTGCCTGTACAGTGTAAAACCAAATGGCTTTGTAACATACATGATGTACATAAACTATATCTTTAATCATGTTTTTACTTAGATTAATAAATTTAATGCTGAAACTATATTCATGTTATAAGAGTTAAAAATTAGATAATAACATAAAATAAGAGTGGCAAGAATGACTGAGTGGTTGACATGTTAGACTTGTAATTTAAGCATCGCTAGCCGCGTGGGTTCAAACCCTGCCAGGGGCAAGCTATGATCGCTAGTGGCATGGGTTCAAACCCTGCCAGGGACGATCTAGGATTGCTTACAGCATGGGTTCAAACCCTGTCAGGGGCAAGCTGGGATCACTAGTTGCATGGGTTCAAACCCTGTCATGGGCAAGCTGTCATTAAATCACAAACAAAAACTTGACACTGATTTGTTAAACAACTGTAAATACCTCTATTATCTTGTACACCATGACTGGTTCCACCTTCTACACTTATCTGTCTCAAATTTGGTATTCCATGAACAAAAGTGGTACCCATTCCAGAACTAACTTTCATTTCCTCTTGTCTGGCTGAAAACAAATATCACAAACTGTCAGCAAACCATTCATAGAGCAAAAATGTTTTATTCTATGTTTTTTTTCTCTAATCTATAATGATTAATGAATGCAAAATCTGTAATATTTAATTTTCACTTTGATTTTCATTTAAGTAAGAGGAGGGTCTCTTGACACATAAAATTGAATAATACGTACAAATTGTGTGAAGAATTCTATTTTTAAGATTGGTTTATATGGTCATGAGACTTGTGTTGTAATCAACAAAGTAAAAAATTTACAGATCTTAATACTTTTACACTGGCTACCAGCACCGACTGAAACACACTGTGTGCTATCTTACAGATAATAGTTAATGCTGGTAACAGACCTATTCAAGTTTGAAAAATATTAACAAATTATAATTATATCTTTATTACTATTTTTTGAAATATTGTATAATTACATTCATTACAGCACCACAGAATGATGTCATTAAAAGCATGCCATTCATTTATAAATAATTATTTATAAATCGGACAGAATGACAATCACATAGTCACATAGAAAGTGTAAGATAACATTATCCATTACTGTTGTTAGCACTAGAAAATCTAGTCTCATATGTAACAAAGACATACAAATTTTTCCAATTGCCATTACGGCTGGCATTTTATATAATTTACAAATCGACTTTATTTCCATTTGCCATCACAGCAAATATTTTATATCAATAACAAAATGACTTTATATACAACTGCCATTGTGTCAAGTATTTTACATCAATTACAAATTGGCGTAACAAGAATGTTTTAATACCTTTTTTCCTATCGTCTCTTTGATCTTCTGTTAGTATAAGAGGTTCTGATCCAGAGCGAAAAAACAACGTTTTCCCCATCTTCTCTAACAAGTTCCTCACTACAATATAAAACATTCTCACTATAATATAAAACATTCCATCTAGAATATAAAATTAACAGTTTTAATGGGTTTTAGGGTATATACATGTATATATAGAAACAGGACTATAACAATTTGAATGGTCAGCCCGCATAGCTCAATCAGTTAGAGTGCCAGACTTGTAATCTCCAAATTGTGGGTTACATTCCTGGGCCGACCAACTTAAATTACTAATATCAGATTTTCGGATGAGACTTTAAATCGAGGTCCTGTGTATGAGTGCTTAAACACTTAGCAAGCTAAAGAACCAGGAAAAGCTTCTGGAAATGGGGCATCTGCCTGTGTCTGTATCTCGCAACACCCTTTAAAATCTAAAATGAATAATACTCTTACGGAGGACTCACCCAATGCCATCTGGGCAACCGGTGTCGAGTATAAATAAACTCACACACACTCACAATTTAAATGCTAGCAGTGATAATGACTCGATGTACAGTGTACAGCTAGGTTTGACTGCATTTATACTGGAAGACTCATCAGGCTACATGATTTATGGATATTAAAATCTAAAGTCTCACATAAACATTGTTTAATTCTTGTTAAATTCTTGATAAAATCATAATACAAATGTACATATTGTATAATATTATTTAATAGTTTGAAGTAAATGTCAATTCTGGACAGAAATTGTTATTATATTATACTCTTAGCTTTTAATAAGTTAATTGTACTCAATATTGTTATAATGGTGACCAATCAGTAATATCATATTGACGACATCATTGCCAACACAAATGTTGAAGTTATTTTTACATCAACCACTTGTTTCAGACGTAAAGTAGAATAATAAACAAAACAACAGGACATTGTCACAAACCAAGTTTTTCTAGCAATATTACATGTGTGTAAAAGGGCCATAATTCTGCAAAATATGATCAAATTATAGACATCCAACAATATATGCCAGGGTACTGGACAACAATCATTCTTAGTTAGTTTGACTGAAATCCCTTGAGAAATGTAGCAGGCATTGCACAGGAAAGTAAATGTTTGCCCCCACCCTTCCCCACCCCGCCACAAAAAAGCCAAAATATTTCAAGAAAGCCAAACTTGTGAAAAAAATGTACTTTTTTGTTGATTATAAAAGGTAAAGGTATTGTTTATTTTACTGTCACCCTTGCTAAAAGGGCCAGCTATTTCTGACTAATGAGACACATTTTGCTTGCATACCATTTACCCCCCAACTCCCACCATTATGCCAGGCAGATAGAAATCGGTAACCATTATAACAACCTCGCTGCTCATGAAGTGGCCATTTCGGAACGAGTCCAACGAGTAACATTCATCCTCCAATTAACGCTCCCTGTGGAGCTTGAACCTTTTACCTCCCCATCTGATTATATTTTATCTTGTTTCTACCTACAGTTGACTCTCGGTAACTCGAAATCCAAGGGACTGGGAATTTTACTTCGAGAGAAACGGAATTCGAGTAACGTGGAACTGCCGCCATTACGTTGACATTCATACATGTATATACATGTGCCTGATTAAATGTGCATTGTAGTAGGTTTGTTATTGTTGTTACAGGCAATACTGCAATATTTAACCGTTGAAATGACGGTAAATCACTTACAACTACTAATTATAAATGAACAAAAATATATCATTCAAAATTTAATACATGTATATTAATAGTGAAACATAAACACACAATTATATTTGATTCGATTGATCATCGTACGAAAATGAAAGTAGCAAATATCGTGAACCGGAAGTACAAATTAATGTATGCAAAATGACGGAACATTAATTATACAAATGTCATTTACGTTGATTATGATAACACACATCAATACCTAGGCTGTTATTTGACTAAAACCTGTCAGACTGGCTCGAGTCAACTTTCTTAAAGAAATGTAATTAAATTTTAATTTAGTTATCTAACTGTTAAAACCAATTAAGTGCTGAAACGGATTAAAGCCACTTATACGACGTGTTAATAATACGTGATGACCGGCAATTAAAAAATTACTATGAAAGGTGTAAATCACGAGTGACAACATCTCACCTTGATATCGCCAACCTTTGATCCGTCAGCTGTTTTCACACTTAGACTAATTGAGATGAAAATCTGTTGGGCTTTAATTGACGGGACCAAATTTTCTTTTCGACTAAACAGGAGTCTCGGTAAGTCAAAATTTGACCTAAGTGGAGTTAAAATACAATGATAAAGAAGGAAAATTGAAGGGACTTTAGAAATTCTTCGACTAACGCGGAATTTTGAGTAAAGCGATTTTGACTTATTGAGAGTCAACTGTATATGCAATTGAAATATTAAATCTGGAGGGATGCTACTTTAAAAATATCATATGCAGTTGAAATATTAAATATGGAGGCATGCGACTTTAATAATATACCTTTCTCAATCACCTGTCCTGAAGTGTAGTTGTTCGGTGTAATCTCTACTTCCGGTATGTAAAAGACTGGATAAAGGAACCGGAGACCTAAAGTCCGCTAAAATATATCAAGATCAAGAAATCAAAAAAAATATTGGGTTGTTTTGCTTGAACAAGATAAAAATACATCAACAAAATAAATCTCTTCAAAAACTAGATTATTGTATTAATGAAACAAATTCTTGTGATTAATGTAAATCAATCACTTATTTGTTAAGTAAAGTCAACAATTTTAGAAAATGATCGCTTAAAAGTACATGTATTACAGGATCTAGATTTTCTACATAAGCTATACTTACCTGTAATAAAAATAACCATATCATATAATATCTCAGCATAATGTATTGTAAATTGTAGGTTATATAACACTTTGCCAGGACACCTAAACACTTAACATAAAATAATTCTGCAATGAAACAATAACTGACCCAAATGTCATTTACATTCATTACCCCTCACTCTTTTTTTGTAATGTTAATTTCCCATAGGCCAATGAGAGTTATATTAAAAAATTTTACTATTGATTCAAGAGTATCATGTGACTGAAACATAGGTAACAGTATGAAAAATAATCTTTATATTGAAACAGTGTCCCAATTCAGTATTTCTTAGGGTGTAATAAAATAAATAAAACACAGGTTTGTGAGTAACAACAAAAATGTCATCCCTCGTAAAAATAATGTTATCCTTGGGTAACGCTCTGGGTAACAGTATTTTCATCAGGATGATATTTTTTCTGTTACACACAAACCTATGTGTTATTTATGTAATGTATTTACTTTGATATATTTATATAAGTAGCTGATATTTAATATCAGCTACATATATAAATATATCAAAGTATATGAGCCGCGACACGACAAAACCAACATAATGGGTTTGCGACCAGCATGGATCCAGACCAGCCTGCGCATCTGCGCAGTTTGATCAAGATCCATGCTGTTCGCTATCAGTTTCTTTACTTTTTATTGGGTCTGTAAGCGAACAGCATGGATCCTGATCAGACTGCGCGGATGCGCAGGCTGGTCTGGATCCATGCTGGTCACAATCGCACTATGTTGGTTCTGTCGTGACACGGCTCAAATCATAAACAAGGTCATACCTCTTTGTTTACTGTTCTCTCAACAATTTCTGTGACATTTAACCTCAGTGTATTTGTAGCAATTATTGTTCCTGGTTTGCAAAGATGTGACACTCCTGAAAAATACCAAAAAAATAACACTTGTTAACAGAAATCGATCAACATTGGCCCCTATTAATACACATGCAACTGTCTTGCACACATCTCTACAACTTATTTAGGTTATTGAACTGGTTAAATAAGTTAAACTAAGCATACTCAATATATTGAATACAACTAATTACTTAATTTAAACTGAAGAGAAAATCCACTACATAATAAAATCATTGTATTAATTATTACACTTTTATAAAAAATATCATTCAATTTTCAAAACAGTTTTTTTCTTTAATATATCTTACTAATCAGGTCCTTTCAAACATTCTTGTCATTCAAAATTATGTTTTTTAATAAACAAAATTTGATCTCTATCAGTTCTTCTCTTAAAGTGGATTGGTCTATAATGAACACAATTTCCAAGTATTTCAAATATTGATAACAACAATAAACAAGAGGGCCATGATGGCCCTGAGGTCGCTCACCTGTATATAGGCCCCCCACCCCCGGGCCAATTTTTACCCAAGGGCTTTTATTTGTTTATTTGAACAGACTTGGTAGACACCCATAAGAAGATGTTTCATGCTAAACATCTAAGTTCTAGCTCATTGGCTTTTTTAAAAGAAGATTTTTAAATTTTTTACTATACACATATAGTTAAAAACAATGTCACCCCTGGGGCAGGGCCAGTTTTGACCCCCAGGCGTTTATTTTTACAAACTTTGTAGATATTTACTTAAAGATGTTTTATGCTTAATATCTAAACTCTAGCTATTTGGGTTTTTCCAAAGAAGATTTTTAAGTTTTTGCTATACACATATAAGGAAAATCAATGACCCCCCCCCCCCCCGGGCGGGGCCAGTTTTGACCCCAGGGCTTTTATTTGAACATACTTGGTAGACACCCATTAGAACATGTTTCATGCTAAATATCTTAGCTCTAGCTCTTTGAGTTCTTTAAAAGAAGATTTTTTAAGTTTTTACTATATGCAAATAGGGAAAATCAATGACCCCCGGGGCGGGGCCAATTTTGACCCCAGAGCTTTTATTTGAACAAACTTGGTAGACACTCATTAGAAGATGTTTCATGCTAAATATCTGAGCTCTAGCTCTTTGGATTCTTTAAAAGAAGATTTTTTAAGTTTTTACTATATGCATATAGGGAAAATCTATGACCCCCTGGGGCAGGGTCAATTTTGACCCCAGGGCTTTTATTTGAACAAACTTGGTAGACATTCATTAGAAGATGTTTCATGCCAAATATCTAAGCTCTAGCTCTTATGGTTCTTTAAAAGAAGATTTTTTAAGTTTTTACCATATGCATATAGGGAAAATCAATGACCCCCGGGGCGGGGCCAATTTTGACCCCAGGGCTTTAATTTGAACAAACTTGGTAGACACTCACTAGAAGATGTTTCATGCTTAATATCTTAGCTCTAGCTCTTTGGGTTCTTTAAAAGAAATTTTTTTAAGTTTTTACTATATGCATATAGGGAAAATCTATGACCCCCTGGAGCGGGGTCAATTTTGACCCCAGGGCTTTTATTTGAACAAACTTGGTAGACATTCACTAGAAGATGTTTCATGCCAAATATCTAAGCTCTAGCTCTTATGGTTCTTTAAAAGAAGATTTTTTAAGTTTTTACTATATGCATATAGGGAAAATCAATGACCCCCGGGGCGGGGCCAATTTTGACCCCAGGGCTTTAATTTGAACAAACTTGGTAGACACTCACTAGAAGATGTTTCATGCTTAATATCTTAGCTCTAGCTCTTTGGGTTCTTTAAAAGAAGATTTTTAAAGTTTTTACTATATGCATATTGGGAAAATCAATTACCCCCTGGGTCGGGGCCAATTTTGACCCCAGGGCTTTTATTTGAACAAACTTGGTAGACATTCATTAGAAGATGTTTCATGCCAAATATCTAAGCTCTAGCTCTTACGGTTCTTTAAAAGAAGATTTTTTAAGTTTTTACTATATGCATATAGGGAAAATCAATGACCCCCAGGGGCGGGGCCAATTTTGACCCCAGGGCTTTTATTTGAACAAACTTGGTAGACACTCACTAGAAGATGTTTCATGCCAAATATCTAAGCTCTAGCTCTTATGGTTTTTTAAAAGAAGATATTTAAAGTTTTTTCTTTTGGTTGCCATGGCAACCAGAGTTCTGCATGGAATTAAATTCTTTGAACAATGTTTAAAGGTGACCACCAAAGGAACATTCCTGTGAAGTTTGGATGAAATTGGCTGAGTGGTTTATGAGGAGATGTCATTTAAAGCAAAAGTTTACGGACGGACGGACGGACGACGGACGGACGACGGACGGACGCCGGACGAAAAGCGATCACAAAAGCTCACCCTGTCACTTTGTGACAGGTGAGCTAAAAACAATAAATCAGTGTCTATAAATAATGCTTGAGAAAAAAGGTGTTGATAAAGTTATGAGTGATTTAAAACAAACATTTTTATGATGAAAAATAATATTTTTTTTATAACATTTCATTATCTGCTATATGAATATTTATAATATAAGATCATGTATCCTTACTTGCGTACAACATACATATTCTTCCGTGGTTTGTTTGTCTGATACTAAACACTATCAACGTAATTATTTATTGCATTGCAGACCTTTCAATAAAGACCAATTCACTTTAAAGTAACATAACTTTTAAAATCAAATACTGGTAGTGGTCGATACTTAATATCAGTTCAATAGCTCTTGAAATTTTATCTTTTAAAGCACAAACTTTCAAATAGATCCTTCTTCATTTCCAAATCTTCTGGTATACATTCAAACACAAAGTCAGCATCACATACTGTCTCTTCCAGCCGACTCAAACACAAAACTTGACCCTGAAAATGTATACAATTTGTCACCTTAGTGCAATAACTGGTTAACTCTTATTAAATTTAGAAAGACTTTACTTGTTGACTGCACCAAGGTGTCTGTCATCATAAAATGTTAATAGTTTCATATCTTTATCATTGCATATTGCAAGTTCTAACCCTTGCAAAAATTAATGTTGCAAAATATCTTAAATGGACTTGTCCATCTTTCAATCTGGACCAAAACATTCACCATTTTTAGGGAAAATTTCAAAATATACATTGACTGAATAGCGAACAGTGTTGACCATGATCAGACCTCACTGGTCACATTGGTACAGTCTGTTGTGCCAGCAGGGCAAGAGAAAATGTTGCACAAAACACATGCCAAAACATGGCAGTTAAACAACTGTGATCACAAAAGCTAAAAATTGATGGAACATTGATTGGCATGCCAATATAAGACAAAACTACCGTTATCTCACTAGATTAAACCCTAAACATACCAATGTGCACAATTTTAGTTTGTAAGTTTTTAACAATATAAGCATACTCAGGGCTTTTTTACCTTATATAATGGGGGCCTATAAAAGGCCCTGTCACAATCCAAAATTTCACTTATTTTCACAAAACAGAAATCACAATTCCTTGCAGATTACGCAAATTATCAAACTTTAATTTTAGATAATAGATACTAGATTGTTTTTGTTTTACTTTATAAATCCAATAGGATACTGGATAAATGTATAGAAACTCATTTTGACCAATTTGAATCAGTGAGTTAAAATATTTAAAGCAATCTTCCCTTTAATTTGTTCAAAATTACTTTTTCACAATTGTTCTATTTACCACACTATTTTTTCACAAAATGACCAGGCCCAGGCTCCTTCATAATTTTGGCAAGAAAAGCCCTGATAATAACAAATACTTTGACATTTTGACAGCAACTTTTGAAAATATCTTCTGTTACATGTACATAAAATGTACCTCTTGTTGCTGAAAAATCAATATTGAACTTTAAGACGATAAATTATATGGAAGCGTTCAGTAACAATTTAAGATTAGTTGTAACTAGCACCAAATAATCACAGAGACCACTGGGGCTGGTGAAATTAAAGCTCATATCACAAAAATCTGCTAAAGAATTCATTCCAATTAAGAGAAAATATACTAACTATGAAGTTTTTGTTAAGCAAAATGCCATCTTGTCTTAATTGGTGCTTATCTTCTTCCATTCGTTGAAAAACTGTATTTAAAGAGTCCAAATGATTGGAATATATTTTCACTCTATGTCCATGATAAGCTAATTCACCTGAAATATAAATAGTCTAAACCTTAAACCTGTTGACTTTGTGGATTCTAGGCTTTTCTTACTTCTATAGCATGGACTGTTTAAATGCGGCTTCAACACAGAAAAATTCTTTAAAATCATGCTGTTTTCACCAAAAAATTGACTTTACATCAAGTTTTTGCTACCTCTTTTGCAAATATACTGTATATATTTTCTCCCAAAATAAAGGGCAGGGTTACTTCCCCAACCTGTGAAAAAAAAGCCCATGGATTTGCCTTACTTTGAACATTTCAATATATCAAAGTACAAAAACATCTGCTACTAACAGTATGATTCACTTTGGGTTGGGTAGTCCAAAATATTAGAAAACCATTTCACTTTCAGTTTATTATTCTTTATCTGTATAAATATATAGTTCATTGCTTTTCCAGCACGGTCATGTGTCCCAACTGCGGCAGCTGATAGAACAACTGCATTTCTGCTACTAAACTGATACAAGTGTAGACAAATTTAGGATACATTTGTATTAGTTAACTGTTAAGCAACTACATTTACTATTAAAATGTTTATCAAATTATTTGTTTATGTATTTGATTAAAACTACTATACATTTTACTAACACTTTTGTCTACAAATATATCCCGCCTCTACAATCAAACATAAATCACAATTTAAAATTTTTTGACAATTACAGACAATTCACCCCTCAGCCACTTCATCCCAAGCCATTTTTGCAGACACTTCAACCCTTTTGTAGTCCAATAAATCACACGTTACAGGCTTGTTATAGTTTATATCAGTCAAGCCAATGTCTAATAGTTATTGCTGATAAACGCATAGCATCATAAAAAATGAAAAAATGTCTATTGTCTTGCCTTATGCTTTTCTTTCAAAATCATGCTCAATCATCAACAAAAACTCTCAAACAATGTAGTTATTAATGTAAAATAAAATACAAACATCGATCTATTTTTGCCTATCGGCCATACTTATTAAGTAAAGTGCTTTACAGATTGATTCCAAATTTTTGAACAGAAAAATATATTCATATACGTTGGCAGTGCATGGGCAAATATTTCATTCAAAAATATTTTGTTTGAAATTTCTGACTCATTTAAATGCTTGCATTTGAATTCGCGGATTTTGTGACAGCCATTTGTTTATCGGCTGTATAAGGAATTTAATTAAATAAGAGGATTTAATCATGATTTTTCAGATGTGTCTGATGATGTGACAGTTTAATTATTTTGTTAAAAGTTACATGTATTTATTTTTCACTTTTGTTCATGAATAGGTCAAAATCAAAGTAATTATACGCTGATTTAAGTGATTTTTCGTTCCTCCTGATTTTCTTGCAGAACATGCAATGCGTTTTTGAGCAATTTCAATAATAATGACATTGCTTTGCCAAGAAGCAAAATTATCTCAAAGCGACGTCATTTTTTTTGGACTACCCTCTTTTGATGAAATCAAAACATACTAAAAACTACCAGAAGTAAAATATTTTATAAAAAATAACTTACAATCAAGAAATCAACAAATAAAAGGTGTATTTGTTATGGAAATATTTACTCCAGAACTAAAAAGGGTTTGAAATAATAAGGGTTGAGGGATGAACCGTCTTACTGATTTTGGGAGTGTGGTTCCAAATTATTAATTTATCCATGTGTTTGAAGTTTTTTTCTTTCGTTCAGATTTATTTTAATGATATCGAACTTAATGGTTACATGCAAATATGTCTATTGTATTTCTTTGGCCTATGCAATTGGAAACAACGGCAAAAGAAGTGGAGAACTCCTACCAAAATGGATCGCGAAAACACATTACTAATTAAATATTTAGCTAATTGACGAGACTAAAGAAGAATTTATCTAGAAATCATAACAATATCAAAATTGTCTGTTTATTTACCTGCTATTTTGGTACCCAACAGTCCACTTCCCAAAACTGCAACCTTAACCATTGCTTAAAATATCAAAATTATGGGTTTGTTTATGTTTGCAATCTCTAAAAAAAAATGTGAGTTGTCGTTCTTGGTTCTCAAATAGGTTGTATATTACTAATTTTTGTCTCTTAGGCTTTATACCTCTAATAATCTCATGTTAATTATATGCATTGTATACACACCTGTCTCTCAAATATCGACAGTAAGACCGGTGTACACAATGAATTATATGAGAACGACAAATAAGGATTTAGCATAGAAATTTCAAATATTCCATCGTTTTGAAGTTCAAGCTTCATGTACAACCTCCTACATGACATAAAAAAAATGAAATCTGATAACATAACATAGACATTAACTTTGAAAATTTAATTAGTTGGTTTTCTTGTTGTTCTTGTTCTGTCGTGTGTGTTTTCTTGTTCTTTTTTTGGGTGGGGGGGGGGGTGGGGTGGGGGTGGGGTGGAGTTTTTAACACATTTTTTGGTAATACATCTGTCATCGGTGGTCAGTAGCAAACCAGAAAATGTCAATTTCACTTTAAATGAGGAACCATGCAATAATTCAACATTATTTCTGACTCAGTGGTGATATGACTCAATGTATCAAATATCACTTGCCACGGAAAAAAAATCGACTGGCCCGAGGATCGAACCAGTGACCCCTGCATTACAATTCCGACTGCATGGTCTCTCTATACAGCTTAAGCAGACTAAATATGTAAGGAGCCCCATTAAGAAATACAAGCAGTGTTTGTAGTTGAAGGCAAGTAGGTTTATAACAAATGGAAGGGAGATATTCTAAAAACTGTCTTTTTCTTGTGATTAAAATGACACATGTTTATCAAAATATTATATTAGGTCGAAATTTTTGAACTTAGAACATATTGAAACGTATCTGTTGATCTGTAAACATGCCGTATCTCTCCCTTATTAATACTGCTTGTACACGTACTTTCAAACATTCCACTTTAAAATGTGTTCTTTTAGTAACAATGCATTATGTTAAGCTGAACGACGAGAGCAATTTTAGTGCTCAAGTTAAAGTGTACTTTTGTGATTCGCTAATGTCCTTCATCCGGCGTCATTCACATTATCGAATGTAAAATGACTTTTGTGTTAATATACTTTGTGGCTGATATTCTTTAAAATGAATTGCTGTAATATATATACCATGTGTGACATTCAATCACCAGAAAACCATGCTGTTACAGTAATACCCCACGTTTTATAGGAGCAATGCATTTTGTACAGGTTGTGTAACATATAAGGAGATATGTAGTCTGGCATGGGTTTAGTGTTATACAATGCAGTTTAAGCAACTCCAATTCCTGAAATGATGCACGAAGCGGCTTTTGAGACCTTCCTGCAACCGAAAAGATGGAAAGTCACAACATGACCGTTAAAGTGTCAATTTGACTGAAAATCCGACTAGTAACTCCAGTGAAATACAATTATAATACAAAATGCAGCAAAATGCATTTATAGTCAGAATATAGAGAATTTGTAATGGTACCAAAACGTTGTTCTGTGTTGCATTACGATATTGGCCATTATAATGGTACAGTGATGTTGCAGTGAAACGTCAGTGCTATGTTTCTACAATACTACTAAGATATAATAAAAACTTATTGTTGCAACTGTTGTTTTCACAACCTTTGAAATAAAAGAAACTTAAAATTGAAACCAAAATGCAATGTGGATAATAAATTACATCTCAAAATTTATAAAGAAAGTTATTTTTAAATTATAAAGTTTCAATTACAATGTAATTAAAAACCCTTCTAAAATGAAACACATGTGAATTCTTAAGATTCTTAACATCAGAATAATAAATTCCAAACAAATCTTGAATAACAAAAAATATGTCACAGACTACATGTGTAAATAGCTCTATCGTCCATTTATCAGAACCACACCTAACGCTCTCAAGTACAAGTTATTTTACAATCCTTTGTTACTACAGCACCTCGTTTAAAAAGAATTGAATAAAAGTGAAATCCTGATATTCCTAACCAGCTGTTATATGAGCTGCGTCACGACAGAACCAACATAATGGGTTTGCGACCAGCATGGATCCAGACCAGCCTGCGCATCCGCGCAGTCTGATCAGGATCCATGCTGTTCGCTATCGGTTTCTATACTGGTTATAGAGTTTGTAAGCGAACAGCATGGATCCTGATCAGACTGCGAGGATGCGCAGGCTGGTCTGGATCCATGCTGGTCGCAAACCCATAATGTTGGTTTTGTCATGACACGGCTCATATATTGATTTTTGTTATTAAATTGTAATAATTGCAGCAATATTTTTTTTTTTCATTTTAGAAAATGCTTCATGTGCGCTGTTTTATGTTGGCTTTTTGTTTCCGCAAGATCGTTGTTTTGTTTAAGAAATACGTACAAGCAGTAGCTGAAAGCAGGCAGGTTTATTACAAATAAAATGGAGATATTCTGAAAACTACTTTTGCAATTAAAATGACATATGTTTATCAAAATGTTATAAATTTCTTATTCACGTTTGAAGTTTTAGAAGCAGGAATGAATACATAAGAACATATTGAAACGCTCCTTTTCATCTGAAATAAACCTACCTATTGCATTTAAGCTGACGACTGCAGCTACCTAATGTCCTTGATCCGGCATCATCCACATAATCGAATTTCGAAAATGACTTTTGTGTTTTCATACTTGTCCTGTGGTTTATTCGAGAATACTTTCAAGAAATGTAATTGTTCCCTGTGCTGTAAATGTAACATTTAAATGAAAAGATATACATGTATTACTATATATCATACACTTTTACTTCCATAACTATACGCGCTTCCGCAAATTAAATCGCACGCGCATGGTTTTTGTCACAATAAGACACAAAATTTAGACATGAAAGAAGGCCTTTTTTATTTTAAGGCAGTGGTAGGCGAAGGTCAATGTAAACTTTCAATTTGACAAAGTGACCAAGTTCATATCATGATATTTAAGAGTTGCGATTCTTGTAGCAATTGCTTTTCATTTATTGAGTGTGTTAATTTGATACTGCATTCACTATTGTACAGTATTTCTAAGTCTTACAGAAAATCGTAATTCCAGTCACATGCTTTTTGCTGTAATATCTTTTTTTCTGCCGCAGCTCCGTCTCCTTGTAAGCTATCAACTATCTAACAATAGCCTAAGAGCCAATTAAGGGCCATTTAATCATTTTTTTTTTGTCCAAATCTGAAATTTAGACCAGAGCAAGTACAAAGTCTCTCCTCTACAAAAATCCAAATCTTACAAAATTTTTGCTTTCACAACGCCTCAGAATCCAAGATGGCGTCCAATATGGCCGCAGATTTTATGCATATGGTTAATTTTACAGCAAAGATCATACCGTTTTCGATAAAAAGGTGTTCAAACATTTCAGAAATAATCAGATTATAATTAAATAACAATGAAATATATAGCTTTTCAGGTTTTTGTCTTAAAATTTTCAAAATGTCAAAGAAAAATACCTATTTTTGAGTCTATATACTTGCTCTGGTGTAAGTTTCAGATTTGGACACAAATTTTAATTAAAGGGGGCCTTGACTCTTAGGCTACAAATTCATGCCCGATTTTTCTGACAACACACCGGCAGTAACAAAGTTTTCAGAAGAACTCTTCGACATTTGAAAAAAAAAAGGTAGCCGGGGCTTTATGTTTGCATCTTTCCATATATTTATAATTAGATAATTAAGTGTGGCAAGAAGGAAGATCATAAATGAGCAGGTCAAAATTTCAACAATGTCTGCTTGATAATCATTACATTGATTTTATATAAAATATACGAATATGACATTTGAGCCGCGTCACGACAAAACCAACATAATGGGTTTGCGACCAGCATGGATCCAGCCCAACCTGCGCATCCACAAAACCAACATAATCGGTTTGCGTCCAGCATGGATCCAGATCCATGCTGGTCGCAAACCCATTATGTTGGTTTTGTCGTGACGCGATTCAAATTTTATATTTTCAAACGTACCTGCTGCTGTCAGAAATATCATTATGAAGGTGGTCAACTACCATCTCAATAGCAAACCACGCCCTTAAAATAATGAAACCACTGATACTAAATTATAAATAGGTTAATATAACATGATGACATTGTTTAATAATAGCGGAATGTTTTTATGTGTCATTATCTTAAAAATGTGTAAGGTCATTGTAGAAATGTATAAACGGAATCATTAGGAGCGACTTAAGCGATTTCCGTTTCCGACCAACCAAGTTTATAACCTGCATGTAGTAATCAATAAATTTTAGATTTCTGTCATCACTGCAACAATCTGCCATCACTAGCGCAGGTAATACGGTGTGGTCAGCACTGCAGCAATCTGCCATCACTTACGCAGGTAATACAGGGTGGTATACCACAATTGCATGTAAACTGGCCAGTGACGTCTCTGTAATGGAGACTGAATTAATTACTTTTACTTTCCGGGTATTAAACAGTAATAAAGAAAAAATGTGTTAATCATTCTTTTTATACTTCAAAGAATATGACATACTAAAATATAATGTTATCTTATATTAAATCGAGATATTCAAACGAAGTTGTCATCACGTATTTATATGGCATATTTCTTTATTAAAAAGAATTAATCATGAAGATCGATTAGAAAGAATTGGATCAGGCTTTTTCTATTTGAAAGACCCTGATTAGATGTTCAATTTTATTTACACAATTTCCTATCAATTAGAAGGACTATATTAAATGCCAATTGTCCATTTGGCGTGATACCAGAGAAACATTGACAATTTTCACATAATAAGTTTTAAGGTCAGCTTAACTTTTAAAAGCTTAACTTATATAAAACATTTTATAAGTCAAATAAACTATCGACAATGACGACGACGACGATGAAGATGATGAAATGATGATGATGATCATGACGATGATGATCATGACGACGACAATGATTATGATGATTATGATGATTAGGATGATGATGATGACTTTATGATTTGTAAATGCGTTACAATAATGCGTTTTTTGTTTTAAAACCATATAAAGTGTCTACTTTCACTGCCTTGTGTGTCACAGTTGGTGACTTATTGTAAATTGGTCTCTTACCGTCTGGGTCTATATAACTACATGTTATTTTGCTTCAGGAGAATTAAACGTAGAAAAATCAAGATCTTGACCGGGCTTAATTATTTGTGATAAAATTAATGTATTTGTCCGATCACAAATCATCTTAGTTATGCCTGTAGAAGTATTTAAAGATTTACGTACACTCAGTTGCAAAAGAAAGTGTGCATTAGGTTACTTGGAAATTCTGTATACATACATGAGTAAGATACATGTAGTGGCAAATTTGAAATGAAAATTTGCAGGGATGTATTGACCATACAATGGTTTAATTTATATTTAAAGTTGATAATTATCAGAAGTTTTGTTTCGTGAAAAAAGTTAAAGTGTCAAAAGTAAATGTTGCAAAATTGTGATTTTTAACCTTTTTTTTTCTGTGCGTGTGTGTCTCTCGTTTAGGTGACCGTTCATCAGTATCTGTTGCATTCATCTCACCTATTGATCAACGAACAAGACTACGTCGACTTTACGTAACGCAATATGTGATGTTTCATTATCAAAAAACTTTTACTTTTTTTATCCCTCAGGTGTTTACACGTGCGATAATCAAATTTCTGTTAATGTAAATCATCGTGTAGTCAAAATATTTCTGAAATTTTTTATACCGAGTATGCCAATATTTTGCTTAAATAAGTATTATACAAAATTTCCCTGTCAACAATTGCATTTCTTTTGCAACCCGGTATAGTCTCTGGTACGGTCATGGAGTTTAGGATGATTGTTTTAGGTTTTATTTTCTGTACGATACTAATTCTCGTGTTATTTGGCAATATTGTTCCGATAGGCCAATACTCTTTTAAGTTTTTGGTTTCTGTCTTAGCTAGTTGGTTTTTTATTTATATTTTTTTTTGTTAATTAAGAAAAGGTGCGTATCACTGGACACTGCCCAAGGGAGACACAGTACACAATTTGCTTGTTCGACATTTTACCATCAAATTAATAACAACAGTCTGGGGTCTACCCTGGATAAATTTAGAGGTCCAAATAAACCAATATAGTGAATTTATGAAGATGTTTATATGAGGTCCTTTCTTAATTAAATGCTTATGTTTGATCATCGACCATTTCATCACTATGCATTGTACTCCTTTCCAATAGTTTCTGTATAATAAACATAATAAACATAAAAAGAAAGTTATAATCACGTCTGATGTGTTATTTATATTTCTTTTAGCATTGACTGCTAACAATTCAAAGGTCACGCGGAATATAAACCATACAAGTAGTCTACAAAAATGAAGATGGTCAGTAATAAAACTCGCTTTCGGTGTCCCCTTACCTCGTTAAAACTTGTAAGTTATAATTACAAACATTAAAGCCACACAAGCAGAGTCACATGCATTTAAACGTGCGAATGATCTATTTTGGTATACAAATAAGTATCATTCTTAGTTCAGGTGACCAATTTCATTAGGATGAAGGTGAAGGTCGAACTTCATGACACACCCCCAAAATTAAAGCATCTGGTTTGGTTCTAGCAGACACACCTCTAATGAAGTTTATGCTGGAGTTCGGGACACACCCCCCAATGTTTTCGTGCGTGCTTTTTCTCGTTAATTCCTTAATTGTTGTTTATCCCTCTGGTTTGACAT